>NW_026623675.1:499191-576825 GCF_030028575.1 Malurus melanocephalus
AAAATCAAATGCTTTAGGGAGACACATTATTTTCAAACCTATTTGTCCCTTTCTGTTTTTCATTTGTGAGGCTGAATACACTGCATTTGAAGCATGCAGGGTCTCGGTGATCTGAGTGTGAGCCTGAAATCTGGTTACAATTAAATGGCTTGAAGTTATTATGAGCTTCTAGCTGAAGGGGGACGGGTAGGAGTGGGGCCAAYATAAACAACCATTCCCAAGTGATATTAGTGGTAGGAAAGTGGGTGAGACTCCCCCAGAACATTCTGCCTAAAGGCACTTATGTACAGAACATCACAYGCATTATTCGGCAGCTCCCCCAGTWAAGTCTGAATTCACACTTGCCGCTTTCACTGGTTCTCAGGCACATTATTACCTATGAACCATATTTTAAAATGCATTCTGAGATTTGAGCTAATAATGTGAATGACATTCAGTGAGATTGCCAAATGCTAGTAATTTACTTTCATTTTCACATTAATGTGGGCCCACCTGTGATGAATTGGAAACTAAATAAGCACATCAGTTTTAATTAGATATTTCAGTGGCTGGATCTAGTTAAACAGCAGCATTCATTCTTATCCATTAAACAGTCAAAGAGACTTCTGCATTCTTCACAGTAAGTTCTCTCTCCTTCCAACTCACCTTCTTTTCATTGCTGTCCTCTCTTTCTCGCTGGGATATTTTAGAGGAGATGATCTAAGCAGGTGGCATTCTATCAAATTAATAATACAGTTATTAGAGAATTGGCTGATGTAGATGTTTTTCTAAATTATACAGAATTTATGAAGGCTCTAGGTATTGTTTTATTCTGTGATGAAAACAAAACAAAAGCCCAATAAACCGGAATAAGTTCACAGTTTAGGTTCAACAAAGTGGATATGGCTTTCTATTGACAGTCATGGGCTTGTACYGCTGCACCTTTGGGATCCAGTTTCAGTTAACCGGTGACAATCTGGGTACCAGCTGGAACAAATKCCAGTCCTGTGGGAGCAGCGAGCTGCAAGAAGGATGGAAATATTCAGTGYTGTGTTGGAAGGAGTCAGGCCAGCAGCCTGGGAAAGGATTTTTCCTCCTGGCCTGGGTGCTGATGGCAAAAACTGATTTGTACCTCAGTTTCCCCACCAATCACTGACCAGTAAGTCTGAAAGGCATCTTTAATATGCTGATTATCAGTGTTTCTACTGAGGCTAGTAGCAGGCTATTGTTGTTTTCTGTTTCAGTTGCCAGTTTTTTGCTGAAATAATACTGCTTCAGTCTGAGGACTTTGTATCTCTTTGATGCTCAAGTGAACGCAGAACTTTGTCTCTATTCCACCTTTTCTCCAAGGGTATTGCAGCATGGCCCTCATTCCCTAGGCAGTTTTCAACAGAAACTTGAGATCTAGGCTGCTGCTTGTATTGAACAAGCCCTTTTTGAGGCAGCTTTGTGAGAGAGGAAGGGCACCAGGTTGAATCTTAATCTACTTTTYACTCTTCTGTAGCAACTTGACATATTGAATGTATATTTAAAAAAAAAAGTCCATGCAATTACATTTCTCTTTGCAAATAAAACTAATTTAGRTAACTACTTTTGGAGATATTAATTAATGGTTAACAGACATAGCAGATCGAGGTGTAGCCTAACAGGAATAAATTTTGAACTAGAGCCTTTATTGTACCTCTAAATTCCTACTAACTGTTTATTTGAAGGGTGAGATGCTTGGAAMACCTTTTAGAGCAGCTGATATTGGTAAAGTTGATGTTTCGCCTTACAACTATCTTTGTGTCCTTACTACCTCTGGCTCTATTTTTCTKATTTTTATTTCAAAGAAAGGGCAAACAAGTTCATAAATACAGAGTATATAATCCTGGTGAAAAATAACTTTATTTGGAGACAGAAAATGTGTGAAAACGTTGAAAAATATTTGCCCAGGTCCTGCTTTGTTGCACTGACATTTCAGTYTACCAGCTAAGAAATATTTTTGGGTGCATTTTATGAGTAACTGTGTTTTTCAGAAACAACACAAGAAAGAGCAGGGAGAACCTGAAGCTAAATTCACATCCAAATCAGATGTTGGGCAGTTTAATTTAAAAATATGTGTGTTCATATCCAAAAGTATTTAGCATTAARTCTCAAGTCTAATGGTTGAGAACTGACCGTGCTCTCTGAGCATAACCCACAATGTTATCTTAACACATACCCAGGCTATWGGGGTCTAAAAGATGGTGTGTGAGATTCCCAGGAGAAGATCCTCCCAGGCTTTCCTTCCCYAAACCCTCCCTGAAAGGGGAAAGCAGTTCTCTAAATAATCCTAACCTGCTGAAAATAAAATTGGGCTGACAGCTTCACAAACCCAAGTGTATTGCTTTAAGCACATTCCAAAGCATTTAAACAGACAAACATATTTTGATGAAAATGTTTCATGTAGTAGCTTTAAAGAAASAGAAAAGATGCACTAAATGAACACAGATATATATTGAGAAAAATATAATTTAGGACACCTGGTTTTGGACAGCCTCCCTGCTCCTACATCAGCAGAGGTTCATAATAAAGCCTGTCTGAAACTGAATTTAAAGACTACAGGTTAAGGAGATTTAGTACTATATTGAGGTATCTTTTCCTGGCACGARTAATCATTGTCTTCAGATAGCTCTTTTCATACTTAGAACACATGAGTTTAAAAAAAGCCTGGTCCTAGTCCTAGGTCCTAGCCTTGTAAAGCATTGTACATAGCAACACATACCAATTGCTAGATTAACTGAATCATCCTGCAAGTCAACCCCTTCAATTTGGGATAGTGCACAGAAATTGTGCAAYGGGAAAGAAAGGGTACTCCAGAAGCAGGAGCACAGGAAGAGGGGTCTGAGCTGGCTGTGCATGCCAGCAGCTGCCCATCCAGAGGGATTGAACCCACAGCAATCCTGCAGAAGTCAGTGAGGTATCACAGCTCTCTCCCTTTTTCTGAAATTGAGGYGGAAGGATAATGATAATGCTGAGTTGCCTAAAATGGAGAATACAATCAAATGGAGAATACAGTTAAAGCTAAATCTAGAAAGTAACTTGAATCCTGTGTAGAGCTACTTCAGGGAAATGATGGAGAATAAGGCATGAGCATGTGCAAGTGCTTGCTCTGTAAATAATAAGGCATCAAAGGAGATTTTATGACTCAGATGAAATGCTGTTCAGAAAGGCATTTCCAGGAGCTTGTTCAAAATGTGTGTGWGAGAGAAAAATGGGTTAAATTTTCTAGGCAGATATTGACTCATCATATCATAACAAAACCTGCTAGAGCTGGTTAATGATGTGTCTGATACTTCAGCAAGTGACATAATGTTGAAATTTGGAATCAAAGCTGTCAGGAAATTGCTCCTTGCTCAAACACACAATATTCATGATGAAAACCTGTTGTAATCTCCCTCTTCTGAGCCATTATGCTAAAGGGGCAAGAGGGAGTATTGCCTGGTGACATTTCTTTCTGATCYTTCTTGAAGTGCTGCAGCTTTCAGAGAAGTTTCTAGGCATGGCTTCCTCTGATGACTGCTAATGTGATACGGCAGTCCTTCAAAGGAGCAGAATGMATAGGGCTGCAGCTTTGGGGCTTATTTATGCAATCAGCAAATATGACTTCTTTTTTCTCTCTCAGCTAAATAGCTCAACACGCAAGTAGTAAAATGAAGGGCACAGTGCTTTCCACATTGTACTGCCATGTTTTCCCTCGTTTTAAGCTGGCAGCCATGCTCCCTGAAGTTATGGCTCTCCCAGCTTCCTGCTTGGAGGYAGAGTGGGATAATGTCAGGAAATAATCCATTCTGGTTTGTCTCCTCCCAAAGATAAAATTGCAAGTGCTCTATTGTGTATTAGTGTCTGCTAGTCAGCTCTAGCAATTAACTTATGCAATAGGAGTGCTATGGAAGAAAAGTCATGTGCACGGTGCAATTAGTTAAGGAAGAAATGTGCTAAAATCTTTAATGTTATTTGCATGATCAAGTTGCTAAATTCTCTCTGTCTGTGATGTAAATAGAGGGAGGTGGAAATTTTATCTTTGAGACTGACTCCCTTCTCTTCTTTAGATCAGCAAAGCTGTCTGCCTTTTATTTTTCTTTTTTGTTTTGTTCCAAGATTGACTTAGTTGTTTACCACAGCAGTAACTGTGTAGTGTGTAGGGTGGGATCCACCCTCTCAACTTCAAAGGCTGAATTTGGGGCACTGGTACAACTGTGATGGGATATTCAGGTGAGTTAATTTGTCCCTGCCTATATTCCACTAATTGCTGTKGCTCAATCAAGGATGTCTGGTCCACCCCTGAGTCAGTTCCTGAGCTGCCATTCCTGGCTGGGTTTGGGGTGCTGTGTCCCCAGGYAGCACAGCACGATGGGCATGGGGCACCTGCACGTGTGAGCAGTCAATCCTCTAAAGCTTGGGGTAATTACTGTCATAATTAAGCCTAAGTCTGACAATGCTTGGGCTTTGGGAAGGTTTAGGTGGAGCTAAGGAGGAATGACTGCTTAAACCTAGGTCATGGTGAGATATTTGGGTTTTGGTCACGTATATGGGATTAGATTCAAGTGCCCAAGGGCCATCTCRCTGGTACCAGCAGTACCAAGGCTGTGTTTAAAATGTCACAATCCTCTTAATGCAGATCTACATGTCTCTAACCCATAKATGTATTGTGAATTAATACATTTTTTTGGAAGAGGAAAGCAGTATTATGCCTGCAAGTTTTATTTATAGTAGTTGACAAGTGGTACTTTKGGGACTTTCCTTTTTTAAAATCAGCTATCGAGAGAACAAATCCTCCATCAAAACTGTGAAACAGCTTCATGGCTCTTCTATAAACATTTTGGTGATATTACAATTCTTGCTTTAGCCCCTTCTGCCTAGGCCAGACCATTTATTTCTTTCTTTTTTAAAAAAATAAGATTTGCATTGCAGGAAAGCACTGGAAGTAAGGAGTTTTCTGAATCTGTAGTTTTGAGAGAGAATGTTTTCAGCTCAGCATTTAATGCTCCACTCCTGGCATGGGGGCTGACTTTGACCTTCCCATTCCGAGATTGGTTTTCCTTGATACATCCTGCTGCCTTTTGTGGTGGTCCAGCAGCTGCTCTGGGAGCAGCCCAGCCTTCTGGTCAGCAGTGGTGTGGCACACAGGGGTCAGCTGTAAACCCTATTGCTGCCCCAGAGTTCTGGTGGGAAGGGAAAGTGCAGCCCCTGGTCCCTGAGCACATCCCTACAGCTCTGGGGAGCAGCATCCACTAACAGGGCTCAGTGCTTAATGCAATGGGAGAGTTTTTGGTAGGAGAGATGCTGGTTTACTGCCGTGGTCCTCAATGCAGGCTTGAGAAATCCAGGAATGGTACATTGGTGACAGGCTGCGTCTGTGAGAATGGATTGYGGGGCTGCTTAATTCAATAAATGCCTCACTGAGATCCTTAGAGCAGCTTCAGATCTATAAAGCCACTTCAGTGAGTTCATATCCTGAATAAATATTATGCAGTTAGCTTCTCCCCCGTGTATTAAAGTACAACAGTGTGATGCCACGTTGACAGGGAACAACATGGGATGTAACACAGGMGGGTTAAACAGATTTCAGCAAGATCAGAAAAATTACCCTGTTTTTTTCAAGTTGGTTATCTGGGTATTTTCAAATTCCTGTGTCTGAGGGTAAAAAGCCTCCTGTGAAGGAGAYGTACATTATTTTCTGGCCATCTTAAATGTCAAAATGAATTTTACTTYGGAGTGTTTCCTATAAAAAATAAATGCCTGTTCTCTCAGCAGAAGTATATCATATTTTAGTGCACGTTGCTCTCAGGTTTTCAATTAGAACTTTGAATCACATTCCTGATTAGTAACAAGCAATCAATCATAATTAATTAGTTAAAATGTTCAACCGTTAAAATCATTACCATTAATTAAAATAATTATCTCTATTTTGGCTGCACTTCATTGCCATTTCAGAGAAATGCGTTGCTTAACTCTACCTTTAGCACTCAGTACGGGGTTGTGGTGAGTAAAACACACATGAGGGGTGGGGRCATGGCTTTCAAAAAGCTGAGTTTTGTAGTATAGTTATAGCTAGTTTTAGAGAGATGYAAGTGTATCAACCACTTACGTTTTTAGTAAAGGTATTTCTCCTTAATAATATATCTAATATTTGCAGAGATACAGTATCAGCGGAGTGCTTTTTGGAGGAATTTATTCTTTATATACTTCATACGTCCCTCCATAGATAAAATACAAAATTGATGGGTTTTACTCAGTATCGTAGAGGATATGCTCATTCATAGATAAAGACCAATTTTGTCAAGCTGTATGCTGATGAAAGTAAAGTTAAGTCAGGCACTGTAGGAAAGGAAAGGTTTTGCTTCTCCTGAACAAATATGTTTGATTCAGGAGGGAAAGGATTAGGATACATGTAAGAGAAGGATTTAGGAATCATTGCAGTGACCACAAACTGCTTTGTCACTGCAGAAGTTCCAGAGTTTCATGAAAGACATTTGTATCCCCAAAGGAATGAACTGATTCTGTCTCTGAAAGAGAAAGAACTGGAAAAGTTTTGGAAATAAAGTGTGGATTTGTCTAAGTTCCTGGGCCCTAGTTAAATTAACTTAAAAGRTTATCAATAAAGAGAAAGCATGTCACTAGGAAAGTTTTTTTTTTTCTGAAATATGCAATATGAGAAGCAAGATATGAAGGAAGATAAAAGCCAGCAAAAAGCAGGTCTTTCAGTATTTGTAAAGGGAAAGACAAACCTTTCCAGTAAAAATGTAGGCAGAYAAAATATAAGGTATTTCCTGCTCCTAATCCCCCACCATTTCTTCACCTGTCTCTTAAATGGTTATTTGAAAAAGTGTTTTYCATTTTGAATGTTATGAAAAATGGTTGAATAGAGAGTTATTTCACTGCAGCTGGATATGAKCGATGCATTCTTTGCTCCAGGTGTGGTGGATCTCTAAACCACAGCATCTCTCAGTTTCAACACTGCAGTACTCCAGGATGTCCCCTGCTCCCCAGCAGTCACTGCAGTGTCATGGGCACAGGTGAGGGACCTGGAGGTCCAGTGCAAGGTGTATGGGGACCTCAGAGGTCAGCAGAGGGGGAAGCATCTTCTTTAAAACTACTTATTGAGGTTGTAAACTGATTGCAAGGATTTCTGTTACTGTATGGCATTCTGAAACTTTGAGCAGCCCAGGATGATTTCTTCTGCCTTAGGAGCCATTGAAATTTTTGAGAATAATGTTGGCTCTGGAGGTCATTTAGGTTAAACTACCCTGTACAAATATGGTCAGTGCAAGTTGTTCAGGACTCTGTCCAGTTGGYTTTTTGATTAACTCAAAGGATGGACACTGCAAAGCCTCTCTGGGCAACTTGTGCCAGTTATTTTGACAATAAAAAAATTAATTCATGTGTTTAAACAGAATTTATTGCATTTCAATCTGTGTTCATTGCCTCTTGTTCTGTYACTGAAAATCTCTGAAAAGTGTCTGGCTATGCTGCCTTTACCCCCTCCCATCAGATTATTATTCCTCCTCTTATTTCTCCATGCTTCAGTTGGTGAAGATTTCCTGTACTTATAAAAATGGTCAGCACACACTTGGGTCACTTTGGTCTGAAATATGGCCTTAATTTCCTGGAACTGTGATTTGGATAGCTGTTCATTGTGAGACCCCTCTTTGCCCACCTGGGACCTTCTGCTGTGTAGCTATTTTTTTAATAGGTGTAATATCACCTTACAGGTTTGACACTCCACTATGACAGCCACAAATCTGTCTTTGAAAAATCCTTTTTATATGGAAGGTGGATGATGTCTGCCTAAGACACATGAATTGGAATAAGGACACTTGAGTTCTGCTCTCTGTCACAAATTTTTTGTATGACCTGAGATGTCTCATTAACAACTGACCAAAAGCCTGTTGGGAGTCTTTTCATTTGCCTTAATGGGCTTTGAATTAGGTGCTTAACTTTCTCAGACTCACTGACCAATTTATATAAAGGAGATGGTGTTATTTGCCWATCTCGTTGGGCTGTCACAAAGTGAAATACACTACTACAAAGGATTTTGGGATCACTGAGTAGAGAGCGCTATTCAAGTGCGAAGTTTTATATAAACCTTTAGAAGCAGCAATAAAAGTGCTAGCGTTTCCTTGAAAAACTATGATTTCTTTTCACCTTTATGTTTCTGGAAAGGCTTGTCATTTCATGTTTCTCCGAGGAATACAGCATCCTCTGAAGTATGCAGAGTCCAGCCCAGCATCATATCTCAATGGGTAATCCAGAGGACAGTGTGAAGGAAGAGACTGCTGTCACTGTATTGTATTTAAAATTTCGTCAGTTTAAATTTGTAGACATTAATGCATTATGGGAGCCCCATAATGTGCTGTGGGAACATGATGTGTTGTTGCAATGGGAGTGGAGAGAAATTTTATACTTATTCTGTATTATTTTGCAGGAGTGATCAATAAACGGGAGCTTCTGAATATTTGTAGAGTTTAGCAGATGCAAAACTTTCAGATAATCAGAGAAAAGAAATCRAATAGTTCTGTTTGTACCTGCTAGACATGATATGGAAAAACATAAATGTCAACACAACATTGCAAATTAAGTTGCAAATGCAATGGATTTCTCTTGCATTATCTTTTTATTCTTTGTGTGTTTGCAATAAGATAACTTGGTTTAAAAAATCATAAACATCTTTTGTGCATTTGCTGTTGAGTCTGTCTGGGGCTAGATATGATTATAAAAGTAAAAGAAATATTTTCATGCTTATTCTCTCTGGCCATGTGTACTTCCTCTAGGCAGGCATAATTTTTAAATACCAACAAAATGTGAATAGATATTCAGATATTTACTCTTACATCTAGAACAGGAAAATTTGAAGTAAATCTCCACACCATGTCAAGTTCAGCCATTGTCTCCTTGTTTCCAYTTGTTCTGACTTCCTGAAACAGTGATTCCAGGCTTCAGATGGGATAAGAGGAGCTGAGAAGATTGTGGCATTTTTTTTGTAGTGAAGCAGTCATCAATACCTCTTTCCAGTCCAGGGCAGGACTAAAAGTTGTCTCAGAGTCCAGAACATTGGATCTTTCTTGTTCCGTTTTGATTCTGTAATAGTTTAATTATTTGAACAAAAGTGGCAAAATGAGAAACCTTGTTAGACATTGCTTYTGTACAAAGGAGGAAAAAAGTATCAATTCACTATAGCTTTTAGTGAGATAACTCTTCTAAATCTTTCCCATTCTTAATACCTTTCTTAAATTCATTGCTATGTTCCCCTGCTGGCCTGTGTGCTTTTGTATCTTAAATGCTAGCAGTATAAATTATGTCATAGCCAAAAAAGTATTATGGGTTTAAATCTTGCCTGAAGGACCTGATATGTTGGCAGTAACAGAGAAAGCTACTTGAAGAATGTAAGAACTTGCTAATCAGATTGTTAATTGAGTASATGAGCTTCACATAATACAAAGACAAACTGAGAAGGTGACAATGATAGCCAGACTTCATCTGTTGAGTTGGAATTAATGATGAAGAAAATCAAGATCTCTTTGTGGTTGATTCTTGTACAGCTGCAGCCAACTATAAAAGACTCATCAAAGAAATAAACTCATTAGTTGGTAATTCTGTACAACTTCAAAAAGAAATTCTTAACCCCTCCTCAGCCTTTCTCTGACAACTCCTTAAATGCTGTGTTAAAAAAGCCAAAAAACCTCCATTATTTGCTTCATCAACTCAAAGAAATATGCTATCCCACTGCAAGAACATAGCATAAACTGAAGCTTTTAAAAGCAGATCTATCCAYAGGTAGAACAGTCAAATCACAAATATATTGTGACATGCAAAACCTCCCCCAGTCACCGTGTCACACAGTGTCAATAGCCTGTCTGCTTCACAGAAAAACTAACCCCAGATTTAAATAATTTTAATATTGTAACAAAACCTGACAAAAACCAGTGAAATCAGGAAAGAAGCTGCCACTGTGCCCTTATTGCACTGTCATTTTGTCTATAACTCTCCCYACTGGGGGAAGTTGCCAAACCAAGGGTGAATCAAAGATTGTGTCTCTATAAAATTGGAAAATAATGTGTTTTCAGGGCAAGCCTTCATAAGATTTGAACAGTCTRTTCCCTTGTCTCATTGTCACTGCAATGTTTAATTTATCTCAGGGGTCTGCTCTGATAAAGAGTTGCAGGCCTGGACATTTAGKTTGTATTTTTAAAGTTTGATTTTATAAGATGATATGCAAGATGGTACAGAAAAGGTATTTTATTACACTGGCAAAAATGCCTTTTAAAGCACTTAAATTTTCTATCCTGTAGGCTTYTAAACAATCTAAAAAATGATTAAATATATTAGTGAGAGATTAGCTCCTAAGAAACCTTATTTTTGAACATTCTCATGTGAACTATGTGTGAGTATACAGATATATTAACAGAAGTTTGTTAATGGAATGTCTATTATTTCTGTTTTAAGACTGTATTTTGTTTCATGTATTTTAAGTTTTTGCTGCATTAGGACACATAACATGTTAGAGAAAATAGTAGTTGCATACAATTTAATAGCAGGGAAATATCTCACAGATGTTACTTTGATCAGCAGTAAACTATGTATTGAATAGTCAACAGCAATTTTAAAACACCTTTTTCACTTTTTTAAACTCCTTTTCCACTGTTGCAATTCGCTTTACAAACAGGTATTTTGCAGTAGGTGCTAGCACATTTGTGAACGAGTTTAAAAACTCAGAAACACTCTTGGCTAAAATCGGCAGCAGTTGGAAAGATCTTTGTAAGAGAATGCCGTTGATGCACTTTCTGCAGCTAATTGTGGCTTGTATCAATGTGTCTACTGTGAATGGAGTGGGCAAGTGGACTTCTTGCTGCATGCCTGAAATTTTTGAAACAAAATGTTTCTGGTTTATCTTCAAGGACCTGCCTTGAGATTGAAGTCCAAGGAACTCTTGAGTTTCACCAAGTCTGCCTGCCTGTTTCCCGGCACTCTCACATAGGAGAGCTCTTGGGGAGCTGAATGTGGTGTTTTCATCTGGAGGACTTGTTCTGCCATTCAACTAGCCCTGGCTCCTCGGCAAACACAAACGAGAAGTGGCAATACTGAGAGACAAGTGGAAAGTAATTCAAACGGAAGGGAAATAGGTGGGTGGGTGGGTGGGTGCACGTTGGCGTGAGTGGAACATTTTGTACTGCAATGTGTTTCTTCCTGACGGATTCACAGTCCGTGAACGAGCCTCCTATAATTAACACATCGCTATTACCAATAAATGCTATGAAGARGGACTGGGGAGAATTGGCAAAGTTGCTGCTGCTCACAGAAAGGCCTCCCCAATCAAAACCGGCTCCCGCCATGCTAAGGAGCCTGTGGGGAGCTCAGAAAAAAAGATGCCAGGAGTTGGTATTCCGGGTGTGAGCCATTCCATCCTGCAGCCCTGTCGCTTCGGCTGGCTCCCGTTCAACCCACGTTGGCATGTGCTGTCTCTTAGCAACTGCCAGACGGATGGTCCCGGCTGGCCACTGGCCACGCGCCAATCGGCCACCCAGCTTCGGCRCTGCCGGTGCTGGTGGAGCCCTGCCTGCCTTCCACAGCTCCTGGAAATTACCTGTCGGAAATGACCTCTGTTTTCCAGGGAAAGAGGATTTGATAGCTTGGACTGGTGAGTGCGACCTGTTTGTGGCAGCGGGCAGCCCCTGGCCGTGGCTGGAAAGGTGCAGCTCTGAAGATGACACGACGTCTTTCGTAACTCCTCTGGCTGCTCCTGCCTGACGAAGAGTCTCACCTGAGTCTTACAGCAGCTTAGTATCAATGTATTGTTTGCATATGTTGAACAAAAACATTTATTAATTTCACATATGTTGTAAAAATATTCACAGAAATATTTTGCTTTTAGGTTTTGTTAATTATTTGAAGTTTTCGGTTTGGTTTTGGTTTTCAGGATTTTTTTTCAATCCTGCACTGGCAGAATTTTCTCCTTTTACAGTTACTTTATAAGCTACAGTGTTCTATGAGGTAGCTTTTTTTGTGGCTTTTTTTGATCTCTTAGTTTCTCCCCAAACTCTTAATTTTTAAAATGTTAGGTTCAGCTTCACAGCTCCCCATWTGAGCTGCTGGGCTAAATCTCAGTGCAGTATTCTCAGTTGGTAGGGCTGGGTCCTTGCCTTTTTCTGGGCTTGATCTTCACTGTGCTACTCAGCATCAGYCATCAAAAATGAATGCAGTCATGCTTATATAAATGCATTCCTCYAGTTTAACTTTCCAACCTTGAATAGCTTTTCATAATTGCAATGATGGAACAATTTAGATATATTCTATTTTGCTGTGCAATGTCTTATAGATTGAGTGCTTTTGCACAGGGCATACAAAATGTCATTTTAGTAGTAAGACCAGTGATAAAAACAACATTTTTTTGTTCTAGAAAGTGAAATTCCTAGGGGACATAAATGTCTTTGCACCATTCTGTGACTCAATTCTAAAAAAAAAAAAAAAAAAATCTAGAAAGTCTGTAGTCCCTAAGGAGTGCCTCTAAGCATCTGTTTTGGTCTACAATGTCTGTATTATTTCAAGTTCCTGAATGGGGAAAAATTATGATTGAGATCATTGCAATGATCTAGAATTGACTCTTTGGGTTGTAGTTTCCCCTAAGTCAAGCTGATTACCATACCATCTTCCTGAAAACACAAATAAGAATATTTTCTGGCATCAGTCAACGAAACCTCATTTCTGCTCCCACTGGACCTCTTTACATTTTGATGTGGAAGCTGAAAAGGCTCCCAAAAGCTCTTAGGCTCTTTTCTGCCTGTTGGTGGAAGCTAAATCACTTAACTCACTGTTAACAATTTTGAAAATAGATTAGGGTTTTCTTACCTCAATTCCTTGTGGAAGGTAGGGAGTATTTAACAGCGCTTGCTGTGGTGAGTAGAGGTGAGAGAGGTGCAGGCTGGACACAGGAGACAGGACTGAAGAATTCTATTTATATCAGGGAAGGGAAAAAAGGAAGCCAGTAATTTACAAAGCCCTCAGTGAGTCACCAAGGTTTTCCTTTATGGGCAGGATAAAGCGAACAGCTGTTCTACTACATTCCATTTGCTTGAGTCAACAGTCCCATTCTAATAGTTTGTTGATTATCTTACATTTTGTCAATATTGTGGTATGATTTCWGTGTTTGTTTTATCGTTACTCAGATTGACAATGTTGTATTTTGTGTGCTATGATGACATAGCACATAGGGTACAATGGTAAGAATGATTTATCTTGAATTCCRTTTTTAGCAGATTGTTTTGCCGTAGCTACCACCCTGTACGAGCTGTTTAATGATTTCTGCTTTATGCTCTTCTCTTGAAACCCCCAATCCAAACAATGTTTTTCTTTTTCTTGGCAGTTGGTGGTTTAGGCCATTGTCCTTGGCAAAGGRGCAAACCATATTGTCTGTCTCCTCTTGAGAGAGCTCCCTCCTGTGCCCTCRGGATTATGTTTGCAGTGTCCTCATGTGGAAGGGATGGTGTGGCTCTCTGAGCTGCAGCCATTGCTCTTCTTCATGCCCTGGTCTTGAAGATGCTGGAGAAGAAATGAGTGGTGACATCCAAGCAGGGAGAATCACCATCACACCCAGAYCCTGCACTGGGGGCTCAAGGTAGAGTGGTGTCCATAGTGTGAATTTTGTTATTCTTGGCCAATTATGATCTCTTTTGCAGCAATAACAGGTCCATTTACCTGCTGTGGAGACATTAAGTGCTTAATGAATTCTAGAAGACCAGCTATGAAGTACCTGGCAGAAATCTAACATGTTGTACTGTATGAACATGCAAGGGGGCATCTGATGCAAAAATAACTTCCCCAAAAGTGAGTTTGGGTTTTATTGCTACCAATGGAAATCCAAACCATGGTATGGAGAACAGATTTAGAGGGGCACCAAACAAATAATTAGTGAGATTCTGGATCTGAATTGTACTGTATTATATATTCAGCCCTAACTTACTTTATTCTAACTCCTCCCTGTAGACATGCWCTATTGGAAACATATGAAAAAGTTCCAAACACAAATGCCATGTCTCTAATAAATAAATGATTATGCTGGGAGCTGCAAGAATATTTTTCTGTTTTCTTTCAGCTAGTATTTTGCAAGTGTTAGCAATTTTCAAAACAGTTCAGAATTCCCATACCCATCTGTGGTGATTTCCCTCAGACACCCATAAACCCACTTTCTGAAATTTCTTATGTATTTTTAACTGTGCTAGTAGAAATATTCAATTCATTTGATGTGCACAAAGAATCCTRTGTTGTCAAACCATTTTTAAACTTCAGCAGAGAAGGCAGTAGCATTAATAGTCATGTACCTTGCTCTGCTATTTCAAACTGCCCACTTTATTTATCTAAGACGTTCCAGTATCTTCTATCACTCTAGTCATTAGCAAATTTATGTTGCTCTCTTACCTTTTGCATACTTGCCAGGGCAGAATATGTAATAACAATCTGTAATTAAATCTTCTTCAACTTACTTTATCACTGTACATCTCTATACAATTTCTTCTTTCCACTGTCCATCAGATGATGGAACTGACAGAAAGGAAAGATACTGCTTGAGCTACACAAATACCCACATGCAAATTAATCTTAAATTAATCTGGCACCCCCTCACATATTAAATTAATATTTAATGAAGCTCTCAAATTTTAGGATGTTAAACCTCATTTAGCTGAGGTTTGAATAGAGTTGTTGATGTTTAGGTTTTGCAGTGATAGTAAGTTTGATTAGGAAATGGAAAATTTTTAGCTCAAAGTAGAACAATGGAAGATTTGTGTGTTATGGTGAATCATTAATAAATAGCACTCACAGTGGCATCAAAATTTTCATCTTTGGTGTAGTGAAAAATGTTCAAAACAGGATCAATTTCTTCCACTCCTCTTTTTTTTTTTCCTTTAAACCAAAGGCAAAACAGGTTTTTGCTTGGTCTCACATGAATTCTTAGTAGGATCCTGAGGTGTTAGCAAACTAGTGTAACTTGCTAAAGGAACAAAATATGTGACTGATAAAAAAATAGAAATTTTTGCAGCAATATGTAATTGGAGTCCAGCTACAGCCGATGGCTGGTGTGCAAAATGAATGTCTTCACTCATATATTATCTAGAAGGTTATGGKGAATATGATAAGGAAAAGTAGGAATTTTCACCCTAATTTCTAATACTCRCGCTTTAAGAGAATGGTGTAAGTGGTTAAGACTTTTTACCTCTTATTTTTTTGTGAGATTTTTTCATGATGGAAAGTGGAAGCAGTTGAATGAAAATCTCTTCACTAGTCAATATTGTATAAAGAAATTTCATTTAGACTTCCTTGCAGTATGCTATGATTACATGACTGTTTGAGGCTTAGAAAACTCCTTTGGAACATCACAAAAAGATATAACTAAAATTTAGTCCCAATAAAAATCCTATTCATTTCCTTATCAGGTACAAGTAATACAAACAGCAAAAATTGTCAGTTWAAGAAAAATCTTCAATAGAGATTTTTGGGATTTGCATGAAAGCAAATGAATTAAAAATGCAACTTTACATTATAGAAAAAYCATATGTCTTATTTTACTTTCCATTGTCACAGCCTTTCCCTAWTTCTCTCTTCCCCTGTTGAGGCTCTCTGGATTTCTAATTTTACATATGAGTCCTCTTCCTCTTCYTAGACTTTGGGGAACCATGTATCAAACCACAAGCCATAAAAAAACATTATTTATTTTTTTAATCCAGTAGAGTCAGTGAGTCTAAGGCTGTGGGATGAACTCTACAACCTGATTTCTGCAGCCTGTTGGGTAAATGATTGTGTCCAACTGGACATTTCCAAGCTTGAYATTTCCCTGGTGCTGTAGCTATGTGCAGCATTTTACAAGTGGTGSCAATGGAATAGCATTGTCATGTACATTTTGTGCCCCTCTATTTTTAATTTAGTTTAAATCTTTATTTAAATTTGTAGAAATCTCTTGCATATGCAAGGTAGATCCATCTACTTCTCCACTGAACACCATTGCCTTGAACATTTTCCACATAYATGGAAAATAATGAAAATGGAAATAAAAATCCCTGCACAGATATGAAGCAATATCCCATTGAGTAATCATGGTCTGTGATATCTGGCCCTACTCTTTTTGTTTTGCAGGCACTGTAAAGTGCCATTTTAGGATGATTTTGAAAGTGACCACTTTTTCCATCTTTGGCACAGCAGAGAAGTGCAGGGGGAAAAGAAGAYTGTTAAAAGGGTGAAGACAGAGATTGTAATGAGTCAACAGCATGGTAAGAAAGTCAGAGCCAGAAACTCAGACAAGATGCTTAGTGTGGGTTTTTAAAACAGTGTTCCATTGCAAAGGAAGGAATAGGAAACATGGTTTTCAAGTGCAGTGAGATAAGTGTTAGATGTTTTCCTGTGATAGTAAAGTTGCCTTTAACTAACTGAGGTCTGTCCCAGTCCTGTTTTGTGATGGGGTGTTGATTTTCCTCCTTTTAAGTACTGCTTTATGACTGAAAAAAGGGAAGTAAAACACTGCAGGCAAAAGAGATCAGAGCAGCAAACCTGACTGTGAAAAACCTTTCTATAACTAGACAAATAAAACCAGAATTGCTAAAATAATTAAGTACAAATAACGGCAAAATACAAGCAAATATGAAGGATTTTAAGGCAGCTTGCCGCTCCCAGTGCTGCATTTCCAGGGCAGCACTAAATGGAAGTGCAAGTTTGAGGACCATTGAACAGAGTTTCTATCCCCAATGAATCACAATTAGAGTAACACCTGGATTAATAAATTTGTGCTGATCCACTAGGGAAATTCACCTTGTTTAATAGCCCACAAATTTCTAAATAAAGTTGTTTATCTGTGGCAGGATGAACTACTTTGTCCCAGGTTGGGCTGCAGAGCTTGTAGAAAGATTTCTTCAAGACCATTTGAAGGACTTTTCAGTAAAACYAGGGAGTATAGTGCTGCCCCTTCACAGGTTGGTCATGTTTCCATAGTTCTGCCTTTTCATTACTGCAAGTAACCTTGTTAGGTTTACAGCATGATTCACACATTGAAAGATTTGAGATTTTGGATCAGCTTTCAAATCAGAAAATATTTGATATGAGGAAGTGTGAGATCTACAGATGCTGAGGGATTACCAAATTCCCATATTTATGCCTCATACAAGGCAATGCCTGAATCAGATGCTGAGGGAGGTTTTGATGATACAAATGTGTTATTTCAATGTTTGTCCATATTTTGCTGTGTTGTGCCTGATGGGTCACTTTACTATAGTTGTAGACTCCCTGTTGCCAGACAGGATGATTTTACACTCATGTGTAAAACTGGCTAAATTTACCTGGCTTTTGCCACTTTGCCAAAGCTGCATAATCCTCTTTTTCTGCTTTTCAATATTAAGACAGGTACTATTGTATCTTGCATAGCCTCTTCTTGAAATGCAATTTTAAAACTTTAGGAGACAGAATTCTAGAGCTGAATTTTCCCTGCTTCTACCATTTTGGAGTCTGGAACCTAACACCAGTAGGAGATTAAGAAACAACACACACAGAGTGTGTGACATCCGGCATCTGCTGTGATCTGTGTTGGAGGATGGAGTGGTTKCAGACACAGAGACTGTACAAACTCAGCCCTGTGCATCAGRTGGGGAGCAGCAYCACTGTCACCTTTGTCCCCATCCTRTWGTCTGGTACCTCTTTTACYGGCCTGCCAGCATCTCAAAAYTGTGCAAAGAGTAAAACCATTTTAATACATGCAGGCAGGGGTATGCAAATGATGTTACAAAAAACCCCCACAACAAAGCATAAAAGCTGAGCCCGGTTGTGGAAAGTCTTTCTTCCGCACATCATTTGAGACTGTCAGCATGGGATATCTGATGACCTGCACAAGTTGCAGGAACCGCCTCAAAGAGTTCATCAGCTCATTCTTGAAAGTTATAAATCAATTAAATGTATTTTTATGATTACTGCTGAAGTTCTSTTTTCCCACCTTTTCTACCCCTTTGAGACATACTTGGTTCTGAGCAGGTTCAAATMTCTTGTACTTTGGTTTAAATGATACCCACCTAACATTATTTATGCAGTAAATTCTCTGCTTATTCTGCACAAATAAGACATGTCAAGAATAAACAGGCTCCGTGTCAGTGATAAATGGCACTCTGCAGGATCTGGGAACATGTATCATTGGGGTTTGTTGATTATTCAAGTGACATACGGCAGTGAGAGTGATTAACGCTATACTGCTCAAATTCATCAGTGAATAAAAGCATTACATTACTGTGGTTCATGCTGAAACAAGCTACTAAATCAGACTCTTCCAAGACAGCGAGCATTCACTTTTCTTAAGTATTAAATAAACCTTGCATCTTTAGGTTAGAAGAAATTGGACAGGTGAAAAAATCAGGGCCAGTGTTATCGCTGCAATTTTGAAAGACTTTAAAAGAAAATCTCTAAAATTGACTGAGTTTTATGGCTGACWGTTAGCATAAGAGGAGTGAAGGTGTGTGTGTTTTTTGACAATTGTGAAAATTGTATCTGTTTAAGACATTCTTTAACAGCTTTTAAAAATCAGAAAATTGATAGRGAGGGTAGAAAAATAAAGGAAACTAATGCCTGTTGTTTTCCAGTGGAAACACAAAACAAATGGAAACTTAGCAAGTGTTAGAACACATTTGCAGCATATGCATGAAGAGAATAGCTTACTCTAGGCTCATTATTTTATACTTGTATACGGGTAAAAAGACAACTGGATCATAGCTGGCTGCGCTGGATTGGTGGAAATGCTGTCCAACAGCAACATCTGCACAAAGGTCAATAGCAATCAATAAATTTAATTCATTTGAAGGCTCAGGTATTTTCCTTCATTCAGTCAAATATATGTTTAGGCATAAATAAAATTTATTAATTTTATTAATGGCTGGGACTTGAATGCTTGGGGTTGGTAATGGTGGGAGATACATCYGTGTTGTGTAGGTGCACACACACCATGAAAACTTTTGTGTGGGATGATGATCATGTGATCCATGCAGGCTCCACATCTCATTCCCCACATACTAACCCAAATTGTGGTTCCTTCAGCAGCCAGTCTGAAAGYGTTGAAAGAGAAATGTTCTTCCTTGCATCTGGCTGTGAGCACCGAAAAACTGTACATCAGCTCAGAGAGGGAAATAGCCGTGGGATTTTGGATGGATTTGGGGCCTATCATCATCTGAGCATCCAAAGTGAAAAAAATGGTCTTGTTCTGTGTTTTAGAAAGGCAGGAAATCTGCTTTCCAAACAAAAGGAAAGCATAGGTTGWTTTGGGAGAGCTCAGGAGAGCTACTGTCACTTTCCTGATGTTTTAAAGAAAGCATCTGAGACTGTTCCAGAAGTTTCTTAGGTATATATGCTTTCCTCTCCCTAGGAAATAGAAGAATCTGATGTATTTTACAGACACGCACGTATACACTGCTAATGAAAATCCTTCAGAACTAATAAAATCCTTCAGAACCAGCTTTTCTGTGGCATGTTGACATCTACAGAATGCGAGACAATGATGCTATGAAAGTTTCATTGACACACATTTGGGCTGACCTACATATAATCTTTGTGCCTTTCTTGCACACAAACGAACATCCTAACAAATATGTCACATCAGCTAATTAGTTGCTAGAAAGTGTGAGCAATGGCAGGAAACTTGTAAATATATCTCACTAGAGACATGGCTTGCAAAGGGTGAAGAAGTAATCCTCTTCTAAAACTTAGCAGATATATGTTATCTTTTTTCTACCTCAGAACAACAAACTACTTTAAAAATGCATAACTTTACAGATTTACAAACTTACCTCAGCCCTATCTTTGCCAAGTAGTTAGGAAATTAAGGGATGTCTTCATCTTCATTTGAAAGACTGAGGGGAAATACAACAGTCTTCAAGCTGTTGTACAGCTAAGACACATGCTGCAGAGTGAATAAATCTTTCTAACAAGAGGARTGGATAAGCACGGGATGTTTTACATATGGGAAATGTGGTAACTCCAGTTCTGGAGGCTTTTAAGGCACACAGCTCTTGGAAGTGGTTTTCCATTGTGTTGATCTTGCCTTTTTGTATGCAATGGGATATGACACATGGATTCCTGAGTTCCAGCATCTCTGCTCAATCCAAACAGGATTGAGATCTGAGCACAGCCTGGGATTGCCAGCTGCAGCACAATTCCAATGCAGGACTTAGGGATTCAGGTCCAGCACCAGGAACACTTCCCAAATCCACATCAGTCCTCCTGCACGCTCTGAAACGCCACAGGGATATGTGAGCAGTATTTGAAGTGTAAACATGGTTTGTCAGGCACAGGGGAGGCCTGAACACAGGTTTCTACTTCCCAGGCGATTAGTCTAATCACCAGAATAGACAAATAGCTGCCTTCTCTGTGATTTATACAGTTATTCACACAAAACAGCTCAATTAAGGGTTACTACCCCATTACAACCAAGCAGTTAGGACACTAACTGAGTCAAATGAATTTCCTAAGCATTCAGGGATTTGCACTGAACAGAAATCCTGCCTTGAACCCAAGTAACCAAGCTGACAAAGCTATTTTAATGCAGAAATTGAGAAGAACACTGGTGTCAACGACTTGAAAAATTCTCACTATTTTATTTCTTTCAAAAAAGTCTGTCCCTTTCCGTACATCTAATTTCTATGTTGATTAGCTCCTACCCATTTGCTACTGTTATATTTCCATCTCTCCAGAAGGCAGGCTGACAAGGTTTTCCCCTTCTGGTAAATAATGATCACCTCCCAACCGTCACGACATAGAATGTAACTCCACATTTGGGATGGAAGGAGACCTGCTTACCAAACTGATAGCCATTTGTTACAGGGAAACAGATTTTTAAATGAAATCTTTGCACCTATCTTTCATATTTTGAGTGGAAGAAAAACCCCTRTTAAGCAACCCCCCACAAACAAAGAAAGATTTTTGGGCCATTATCAGACTTTCTGGTATCTTTTCAGGCTTGCAATTTGTTGGACTTTGTCTTTAGGATAGTATAGTTTTGATTCATGAATATCCCTGCCCTCATTCTTATTCATTTTTTCTTTTCTTTCCCTGATAGTTTGCAGATATACCATTTAGMCCACTCTTGGCAGAAAAAGATATGATACTTCTCTTTTCCAAGGTCTGAATCTCTGAATCTCATCCCTATCCAGTGGTATTTCTCTGGGTTGCAAAAAAACCCCACCAGACTTCTGCTGTTCTTCCTTGGTTGGACTTTATACAAGTTTCTTCAGGCTCCTAGTTTCGCCCAAATTATATTTGTCTGGTTCTGCCACCAATAACCTGACCAAAACCGTGAGGTAATTTTGTCCACCTATGCCTATTAAGAGAGCTTGGGATCTGGCTTTGCTGTGTCCACAGAAAATTTCCATTCCATTCAGTGGCAGCTGGATGAGCYCATTAGTTTTCCAAATCAAGGAAGGACTTTAAAGAGTGACATCTCTTCCTAAATATCTTGGAGATATTTGGAAAGTAACTGTGGTGATTATTTTTGTTAGAATAGCTGAGATGTGAGCTAGATTAGGAGCAGTCCAGTTAGCATTTGGAATAGCCAAAAATTGTGGTCCAAATGAAAAGATRCAGCTCTAGCCTGCTATTAATTAATCTGCAAAAGAGTTACAACTTAAGAGGTTTCTCCTAAAAACAGCCTGTACAATGCACATGACAATGCAGGCTCTTATCCTCACAAACACAAGGAAAGRAATTAAACCCTAGGAAATAGGAAAATAGCCACTAAACGGTGATCTGTCGTCCCACTGCAGASTGCGCCTGCCACAGGATGCTGACTGAGGCTGAAGCTGACAGGTAACCTGAAACCCACCAGAAAGGATCTTTCCTCCTTTAGCTGCTGTTGTTGARCCTAAAAGTTTGCAAAGCACTTTTTTTTTTTCTTTAAATTTTTTTTTTCTCCCTTCATGACAGACTGAAGAACTCATTGGTGCTGTAATGAAAGGCAGACTGCGTTCCCTGTCATGTCAAGAACGCTGCATCGGGAAAGTCGACATGATTTCATGGCTAATGATTCACTCGCTAATATCAATGTGGGCTGCAGTGAGGATAACCAAGTTGAGCTGTCTTAGATCAAATGATTCAATTAGGCCAGCTGTCCCTATTTGTCATGGCTCAACTCGCTTTCAAATTACCTTTCCAAAGTGTGTACGTGCCTTAGCATAGAACTTAACAGCTCAACTGTTTTACAAAAAGGGGATATTTAGCCATGGTGATAAGGGGGAAGAAAGACGTCCCTTTTCATCTGCAGCGAATGCTTTTCTTTAGCAGTCACAGTATGTATTTAACGGGCCAAACTTTAAACATCACTGTCAAGTGTGAATCACTCAACTGTCCTAATGACAGTGCTCTTTTAAATTTCTGGATTATCTTTTGRCAGATCTATGAAAATAGAAAAGAAAGTCTAATGATGTGTGTGTGTGTGCACAGGAACAAGCAACACAGAATGGAATAAATGGTTCACAGAAACCAAAAATAAACATGTGGTCCCTCGGATGTATCCTTTAGACTGAGCTGAAGTCAATAGTAGCCAGAGCATTCATACAATGTCTAGCAGCTCTTCTGCAGTGCATTGGTTATCTTGGTTCAGCTGCTTATTCCCCAACACATTCCTGTCAGGAGAGCGACCYGGTGGTCCCTGGGCATCAGCCCCCGATGCTGCAGCGGGGAGAGACGAACCAGAGCTGGAGTSTGGCAGTGTCAGCTGAACACCAGGGGCTGAATAGGCGTGGAAATTCAATTACCCTTGGTGGTGGTCCCTGCAGTGCCGGCCGGGGAGCTTCTCCTGCTGAGGCTCAGGCAGGAAGGAGGCAGCGGCTGTGCTTGCAGCACTTCCACCGGTGGGCATCGACCCACTCTGGGATTGCAGAGGTGTTAAACCGGGGGAAGAACAACCCGGATGTACTCGAAACTGATGAAAGTTGTTACAAAAGTGCAATCACGGCTGTTTGTATAGTCTCACATATTTCCTGGAGTAGCATTTGGCTGGTAATTTGGGCCTTCTCACTAAAAATATTTTAATAAGATTCCAGTGGTGCCTGAAAAATACTCCCCTGCTTTCTGTATGGCTTATTTTAATTATATATATATATATATATATATATATATGTATGTATGTATGTATGTATATGTTTGTTTTGCTTAAGTTCTCTCTGGCAATCATATCAAGTTGGAAAATAGCAATAGAATTTACGATAAAAATAAATCAGTTCATTCCTGCCCCGGATTGAATATCTTGTAATTTTGTGATCATGCTGTCAAGAAAAATATACAGTTGATTTTGAGAAATGCTGTATTTGGAAAATATTTTCTGTTTATCTAAGAAGAACAGTTAAAATTGGAACAGGCTGAACCTCGGTTCTGAAAATTTGTCATTTGTTTTTATATTATTCACATCTTTCACACACAATAGAAACATCAATTGAAAAAGTTTGATTGGAATACTAAAAATCAGTCAAGGTCTAAAATGACTTAATAGGCCTTCTGCTTCCTGCTGCTGTGAGACACATCCATGCAAAAATAAGAAGCCCATGTACATTGCCTCACTCACACATACCCAGTACTRAAGAGAGTCCAAGATGAAACCATGGCCTCTTAGCTGGATGTGATATATTAACTTACAGGAAATAGAGTCTAGTTTGCCTCCCACCTAAATCAATAAACACAGGTAAACAGATTTGCCAGCCTCATTCCTGTTATTTATATTTGTTTGTTAATTCGGTTAATCAAAACCACAATGCATTTTGCAGCTTGCAGTCTCCAGCTTTGACTGCAAAAGACACAGCTATGAATGGGAAAACCATAGCACTGAAGACAAAGGAGAGATTTGTTGTGAGTTTTAATGTAAAAGCTTCCGAAAGGTCAGAAAAATTTGAATTATTRCAATCAGGAAATACGGCCTGATCTAGCTGATGCATTAGGGTTTTCATTTATTTCTGTCTGCTCTGTTTTCTTMCTTATTTTTGATATAGAAATCTTGGCAAGGAGGTAGAATCTGAGAAAAGTGACTCTTTCCTTCCAAAGATTTTAAAATGCAGAGAGACTGCTAAATGGCTTTCTGACTGTATTGAAAAATTCCCTTGAGCTTTGCCTCATAAAATACCTTTTGATGCTCACATTTCAGCCTCCCTCCATTTTCTCTTCTATGTGGTCATATCGCAGAGAGGAACRTTTCCAGTCTACAGTCTCTGCTCACTTGGAATAATGTTTGTTTGCATGAATAAACCAGCTAAAGTGGCTATCACTGAAGTCATAACTAGAAGATGAAACCAGTTGGGACTATTCCCATGTGAAGTGAGTCAGGTTGCTGAATCAGGCCCATGTGTGAATCTTTCTGTGTCCCAAAGGGTTTTATGCCATCTGATTAGATTAAAAAGTTCTTCTACAGCAGCAGACAACAAAAGCCTGGGAATGGAAAGTACAGGAGGAGAGAAAGCATAATGTCCTTTTCCTCTCAATTTTCTTTCCTGCAACATGACTGAAAAGGAAACTCTCTTATTATTAAAGAAATTTTTAGTTTTATCAGTTTGTTATTTTCATTCTGCTCTTTCTTACATATAAATTTTTGTATCCTTACATATTTCGTTCTGTTTTTGGTACATATAAATTTTGTTATTTCTAAAATTTAAACAACCTCCTTGTGTCCAGTTTTTTTCCTCAAGACCACAAAGAATTGGAAGATGTTAATGGTGTTCATTGTGCAGTGTATATTTTAGGTTCCCTTTCTACAACAATGCAGAGCTGCAGAGTGTAAAAACAGAAGAAATATGAAAACTGTAAAGACATTTAATGTGTAAAAAGGACCAACTAATGTGTGTCAGCTCAGCCAGATGCCCAAGGCTAAATCTCTTGATGTGAGATGGTGATTCAGCTGTCAAGGTGCCTGAGTGGACTTGTGGTCATCATAATGATTGGCTGTGGATTTTTTTTTATGGGTTTTTTGGGTTCATGTTTTTCTTTTTTTTTTGGAAGCCAATAAACAGAAAAAAGGTCAAAGTTATTCAAATGAACCAACAGCCCATTTTGGTGGAAATATAGCAGGGCTCGTTAACTCAATTCACATCTTTTGTGTCAGTTTTCTAACATACCGTACATCTGGAAAAATGCAGTGATTTGTAAAAGACATAATGTGCCTATTCCCCCAAAGGTTTTGCTTACAGTGTGTAATAAAATATGATACAGTTTTTCATGGAGATGGGATATGATAATTTGTTTAGATATAATATGAAAGTATCAGTCTGTGAAATGAACAGCATAAAAAGTAAGCAAATGCTCAGGATATGTTAGCTAACAAAAYGGCAAGTTCAAAAACATGTATTCAAGTGAAAATCAGAGGCTTCAGCAACTACATTTTTCCCCTTAAAATGGGTGCCTTCTGATAGTGTCCAGTATTTTGATGTTGATTGCCATTAATGAGGCTGTGTTTTAGTGTGAGAGAGACCTTCCCACTCTGGGCAAAACTTAACTCCAGTCAGGTGAAAATYCAGGTAATGAACAGAGAACTCAGGTTTTCAGGTATCCCAAAGCATTARCACTTCATAAGAACATAAACACCAAGTCAGACCAAAGGTCCCAATCTGGCTTGATGTAGTGATGCTGCTGCTGGCTAATAGTGAATGGAGGAAAAGCATGCAAAACTCAATCTGGGCAAGTGGTTAAGTCATATTTGACTCTTGATTTTAGCCTAAATAAATTTAGGCTGATTTAGCCTAGGCTAAATAAATTTTAGCCTTCACATTTCTCCATTGCACTTCATATTAGTAGCCCTGTAGCACGTCGTGGTAGCCTTTAATTGTGGAATATTTAGCATGCATGTCAGAAGTTTGTTATTCAACCCCCACTCTTCCCTTTTAGCTTGTGCAGGTGCTCTCAGCCCTTAAAAGCAACTGTTTGTTGGAGTGTGCTTTTGCAAACTGTCAGGAAGCAAATGACATTTGTGAAAAGCAGGTTTTGCTTTTCTGCTTGCAAATTGAACGCAAATGTGTTTAAGAAGTGGTCAGAGCTATGATTTATATCTTATCTGTGTCTGTTACTTTTTGTATGTATGCAAGGATATACCAAGGAAACCAACGATAATTTGGGTTAATGAGGAGTTTTATTCTTTTTAAATAATCTTCCTTGGAGCAAGCAGCTTCACCTTACAGTGATCTCTGCTTTACAGTCACTCTAGCCCATTTCAGAGTCCTCTAAGTCTTCCCCCAGACACCACTGCCTTTTCTGAATGGTGCCATCCTTGTTAGATGGCATTCATTTAGCTCAGCTTCAGATTCCTCACACAACACAGAAAATAGGGGTTGTTTCTCTGGTTYGCCTATGTGTTCAGCAGAGAGAGAAAGGATCCTCAATAGAGTGATTCAGAGTAGAAGTAAATGAGCTTGGGCTAATTCACACAACCYGGTCATTATCTCCAGTGAGACAGTGTGAATACCCTCTCTCAACACCCTCTTCACCCCTGAACCTTTTTATGGGTGCCAAAAAGTCCTCTGAAAAAACAAAGACATCTCCCTCCTGTCATCAACCTCAGGTGAATCCTGATTGTGACCATGATAATTACAAGTGGAGCTTTCATAGTTTACCACCTGGATGGCWGGACAAGGGCTGGAAACTGGCATGAGTAAAATGAATGGATCAGCTCTGGGCAAGAGTCAGGAAAGCCCATGACAYTTCTCGGGATGCAGAAATCCTTGCAGGCATTCCATTGCAGAAAAGGCCACCAAACCAAGAGCCAAGGCACCAAGAAGGCTTCTGCACCAGGGTGTAMCTGCCCAGAATGGGAAGAAGCGGATCTTGGTGTGGGTGTAATTATTAAAAAAGAAAATATCTTGAACTAGCACTGGAAAGTGGACACTGCTCTGTTTTATGCAATCAAATTCCTACCATTTCTATAAATTGATGACATCAATGTAAAGTCACTGGGCACCCATGACTTGGCTTGTGGCATTGAAAAACACCCGAAGAAGCAGCGAGAGAACTGAGTATCAGTTTATTATATCAATAAGCTTTCATACAGGCAGAATATACTGTTTCTGGGTAGGGTAGAAGGTAAAAAAGAGCAGATTTTCCTTGTGAAAAGTGCAAGTAGGCTGTATGCTGAAGGCATGAACTGTTTCCTGACTGTTGAGTGCATTTTAACTCCATCTTTCAAATATTTGAGAGCTCAAGGGAGCCCAAACAGCAAATGCTGTGACTACAAGGGGTTAACAAGCAATTTATGTAAAGTCTTAGTATTCTGCAAAATGAAATGTGCATGTGAAATGGAAAAAAAAAAAAAAAAAGGAAAAGATTATATTTGTCAGCTGTGCTACCATATGTTGCTCTGGCGGAAGCACAGTAAAATGGTGACAATTTCTATTTTATTGAATGAGGGTCTGTGTTGATTTCCATTATTTGAGAGCGTCTCTGGACAAACAGAGGTATCTTCATTATCACATAAAACTGTGCTCACCAGTAACCCAGAATATCCATGGCTACAGGGTGACCTGGGACTGCAGTCTCCTTGAAAATAAAATATCAGAGAATCAGTTCAATCCATCTGCATATTTTAATGGATTTAGCCCTTGGAGGGCATGGGGGAATAGTCTTGTGAAAAGATAAGTGGCAGATACAGGAAATATAGACAAATTTGAAGCTCTTTAAAATCTGAGGAGAACTTATCTCATCAACATGATTAAAACAAGTGTGTGTAAAGGCTTTGGTGGTTGCAGACTACTCTCAGCCATCTGGTCATACTGGGATGCAGAGCTTCGTGGTTTGGGCACAGACCTGCACAAATATAACTAAATTTCTCTTGGACACAGGCTGATACAATTGTTTAGCTCCACTGTGTCATACAGGCGCCTTTGTTGGGGTTTTACAGGGTGAGGGTATCTGTGCCATTCTCTTTTCCACTGTATATAGGTGTCCTAGAAGAGGCTGCTTTTGTTATTCTAGGATCACAGCTTTCTCTCAAGCTTTTTCTCAGCTTGCCAGGACCCCAACATGTGAACTACAGTGAGCTGGGTGCTAAGTGTTACTGAACATCCAGGGCTMCCCTTCACTCCATGTGCAACGTGGGAGCACAGCGTCCCTCTGGGCCATATGTCCAAYGCAAGGCACGAGAAAACATGTTCATGGGGCACCTAAAACTATGYTCATTTACGTTCAGGGTAGCAAAAGTTGAGCTCTTATTTTCTATCCTGCTTAATATTACTCAGCATCCCAGAAGTGTCTCTCTTTTCAGTGACTACAAAGCTTTCCTCTCCATTTCAATCCTGTCTCTGAAGTGAYACCATTGTTTTTGGATAATGACACCATGGGGCTTTACAATATATCTGTTTTGCCTCAGCAAACATGTCAGGCTGCTTTTAACTACCTRAATACCTGGCCTAAGAGGGTGCATCAGTGGGAGCAGCTTTGTTACATCTGTGCAGTACTGTACCCAGSCCCTTAATCCCTGCCAAAGACACGGGTAGGTGATATCCAGGCAGAGATGGCTTCTGAAGGGTCAGTTTTGGTCTGCCAGAGCAGACACCCAGCCCCAAGCATCCCATCCCCACGGTGGTGTGTTTGATTTTATATGGTGCAGACCCCAGGGGCTCCTGCAGGAAGGGGTGGAGGGTATCCTCTGGGTGGTGGAGAGCAGCATCCTTGGGGACAAACTGCTTTGTTTTACATGGGTGAGGTCAGCACCACTTGGCTCAGACAAGCAGAAAAGTCCTGTGGCAAGGAGTGCTTCTTAACTTTGATGTCACACAGGAAGTGGAATTGTTCAAATCATCCTGATTTTCCTGCATGCCCAAACAGAAAAGGGGTTTGGTTGAGCAGATGATTGAGCATTCACTGCCACAACGGATTATTTGCTAGATATTGACTGCAATCTGCTGTTAAAAATAAGTTAATAGACCATTGGGTAAAGGTGTGCTTCTGTTTCAAATKCAGCCCTTTGTGATTCTTAAAGGGGAAAAACGTGCATTGATTTCCTTCCCTCTCCCCTCCCATTTAGCAGCAGACAGATTTTGGGCCACAGAATCACTCACACTGCCCATTCTGTCATTATAGGCATCAGATCAATACAGCTGCATGATATCAAGACAAGCTCTGCAGCTACTGATGAGACATGCTTTAGAAGAAGAAGAACTAATATCTTAGTTTTTTGAAGTCATGTTGTTTATTGTCTCCAAGGTCACTTTGCCATGGTATTTTTGTTAGTAGCTGAAATTTCTATTTTCTACAGCTCCTAAGAAGCCTTGTGAGACAGTGATTGTAGTTTGCTTTTAGTATGCTTGGCCAGAGAGGTGACACACTCAAGGTGCTTCCAATTGCAGTAAACAAAGGGCTCATGCCTCAACTTTGAAAGTCCCCTTTGGCCATGGTTGAAGTGCTAAATTRTCTGTACTGAACAGTGAAATGTCTTGTACTGAGCAACCATGGAGCAAATTTCCATAACTTATTTTTTTTTTTCCTGCAATATGATTATTTATTTCTGGTGACTCTATATAGCACTTCTATAACGGGATCAACTTCACTACAAATAATAAATCACTTTTTCATTCCAATGGAAGCCACACCTTCCTACTTGTCCTTTAAATTGCCTTTTATAGGACACATTTGATTTCTGCTGTTTCTTCTTAATATTGTGGGCTTGGGAGAGAATAAATGAGGACAAATCGCCTACTGTTAAAATGAATTATATTCTTTCAGTGTWACTGTCCTAGTTTCTTTTTTAGTCTTGGTATTTGATTTGAGTGCTTTTGAACATCAAAAATAAAGCTCTAAATAAGAAGTACATATTTTGCTCAAGTTTTGGAAAATGTAACTACCTGTCCTGAAATGGATACATCATAAAATCATTATACTTATGTGTTAGCAGAATTAGTAACTGTTTCCCAGAAAATAGTTTAGAGTACCTCTTAGAAAACTGGCAAGATGGCTTTTTGTCACACTATTTGATGTTAAAGCAGAACCTGGACAAACAGTTTATCTTTTACAGAACTGAGCTGATATGTAAACTAGATATCCTCTTAAGCTGAGAATGTTAGCTAGAATATTTTTAGTYTCTAGATTTTCATTAAGGAAGTTGATATACAGCCGAGGCCATCCTACTAAATGTGTCTTGGTAGAGGTCTTTCTATACATCACTGTATATGCACTAATAATTGCAAATCTGTGTCATAACTGCTGACTGTGGAGAGGATAAATGAATCATTTATTTAAGATATGTGTTTTACTGCAATTTGACTGCCTTTGCATACATCTCTCCTTCTAAATGTAAATAKATTAAAACTTAAACTTGAAATTATGACAGCATATGTTTAGACAGAACTTCCAATAATCTGTTTGAATAACTTATGATGGGTAAAACTCAAACAGAACATCTTTAAAGTAAATCAGATTATTAAACCAGGAGAAATCATTAGTTCTTTGTCTGACAAGAAATTGGAAAATATTTCCTGCTTTGGAGAGCTGTATCCTTTTTTAGAGATTGTTCTAAWTTGACTTCAATATAGTCAGATTTTTTAAAATTCTTGAATTACTGAATAAAAACTAAAAAAAGGTATTGAGAAGATGAAAAGGTAATAAAAGTAATTTTAGGAAATGTTATGTTTTACCCTTTTTTATGGGATTTTAAAATTGGTTTAACAGTCAGAGAATCAGTAAGTTCTCTTGAAGAATTTCAAGCTGCAGATCATCAATCCATTTTATAAAAAATTGGTCACTTTGAAATGCAAGTCAGTATTGATTACTTTTATACAGCATATTCAAAATAATTTCTTTAACTATTATAAATCTGCTATGTTAATCTTCTGCATTGTTATTTGAATTTTGATATTCACCTAAAAACAAAAATGTGAGTAAAGACTAAGATCTTTACTAGGAAATGGGAAAGGTGGTTTAACATAGTGTTTCATAAATAAAAAAAAATAAGATAAAACATGTGCATTAAGCAATATAAATTATTTCACCCTGAATACTTTATTATTCAATTTTCCTGAATACTATATTATTCAGGAAATAATTCTAAACATTTTGTAAAAACTACTTTCAAACATATTTATTTGTAACTAATTTGCCAAATGGTAAATCAACATTTTAAAAAAAAAATCAAAAAAGCAGCCCCTATTACAGTTCCCTCATTGTGTTGGGAGTGAAGTTTCYGAGTGTCACCATCTTTGTGCTATAGGCAAGAATCTGTGCACTGATGAGGAAATATCTGGTCCCTGTTAGAGTTGCCTTCCCTGTGMTTGTGCACTGGAGAGAAGGTTTTGTTTCTCTCATGTCCATCACTCACTGGTGAGCTGAAGGTCTGCCTGTTGGACTGCAGCCTTTCCTAGGATCCATTTCTGAAAGCACAAYGTGGCATTTGCCTCAGATATTTTGGGGGAGTTGGTTGGAGGTGTTCCAAAAAATCCCCCTGGGTTAAAAGAATTTTATTAGCACAGCAAAGTAGAATTTTGAATGTCAGGACTAAAGCTGTCTGGCAAGCTGTGGCACCTCCAAGGGCAGGCATTAATATGCAGTCTTTTATTATAGGGATCACTTTTTTTCCTTGGGCTTCATCCTATGCCTAGGTCAGATCTAATCTGAGTTCTGTGGCAAGATTTGGAGAGTAAGTTGAAGTATAATGTTTATATTAATCAAATACAGACAAGTAATCAAGTATAGACCAATCTGAGAAGAATTAGGAAAAATACCAATTTAAAGCTGTGTTGGTAAATGTGAAGTTACATATACCACAAAGAATGAGAAGAATTATAATTTGCATATCCAGGCTCAAATTGTAACAGATTAATGAAAATTTCTCTTCAAAGTAGGATATTTATATGTTATTATAGCAAAGGTGAATAGAAAATGGTGGCATATAAAAGTAATTGTCAGAGAAAAAAAAAGGGAAACATTGTGGACCCACATAAATATATGCCACTTKATGCACCTCACCACAAGGGTAGTGGATAAACCTTATTACAAAAAAAGATCAAAAAGAGAAATGCAAGGTCTTGGAATAAATGAAGAAAATTATTAGTTGTATGTCAGCTTCTATCTGACGAAGGAATCGATGCCTGCGTTTGTTTAGAGAAGGTGAATGGAAGCAAAAATATTACATATCTGTAAGTCTTGAATGGTTAGGAGAAGGTGAATCAGACATTTACATTTGCGTTCCTTCATAACAGCAAAAGAGATATTTAACAGATATGAAAAGTGATGMATTTAAAACTGACATAAGAGACTTCTCTGCATCACTCACATCTGAGTGTAGGATATTACAAAAATGCAGGATATTATTAGTARGCATACAAATTTGGGATTTTAGATGATTCATGTTTATAGAGATAAACATAGTTCTATTAAGTACATAAACACTTTTTCAGAGAGATAAAATTCTCATACTTTAAGACATAAATCAGCTCCAAAACCAAATCTGATGGAGCTTGAAAACAATTTTTCCTTAAAACAGTGTATTCCTAACTTGCTCTGCTCCATTTTTTGAAACTCTTCTGAAGTCTGTTTTCTGAAAACTTTGTCAGGTAAAGTATCAAATGTGTCTAATGCAGATCTTGGTTCTATTTCAATCACCTAGCAGAATCACATCTAGAAAGAGGATTCAAATGTAGGAAATTAGTCCACATATGTCAGTGCAAAAGCTGTCTAACTAGATGATTCCTAGTCAAGAAATTTTCTGTAATTTTATTTTGTGCCTTAGAGATGGCATTTTCCAAGCTTAATAATTCATGTCAAATTAATCAGTGGGTTTTCTGGATAGTTTGTGAGTGCTGCAGCTTGGTACTGCTAGCTGCTGAYTATTTTTTAATAAATATTTTGCACTGTAGTCAAAACTCTGAAGATCTTCATCTCTTGAACAAAAGAAGGCAAACATYAAATGACCCTATCGACTTTGCTTCRTTTGKGTAGCCAAGGCAAAGATTTAATACAGTTAATGCAGTTTTCTTTCTGCAATGTGAATGCTGCTCTAGCTGGGGCCCAACAGACCTGAGGAGGCATCCGTATGGCATCTCTATGGAAACTGAGGATGGCAGATTCAATGCATCATTGTATGTGATAGTTCAAGTCTTGTAACATTTATTTTGTACCAGGAATCCAGCCTAAGAGGTTGGTTGATTGCTGTGAGTCACTGAGTTGAAATGACAATCTTCTACAAGGGACAGCAGAATAATTGAAATATGGGCCTGGAAGGTGCCTGAAGAGAGCAGCTGGTACAACTGGTTGCACTGAGGAAAGATCCAGCACAGCTTGGCAAACTCATCCATAGTGCCTGTGTACSTAGAGATGAGACAGCCTTACCTGGGTACTGATGCCTGGGTACTGCAGCGATGTGAAAAGCACTGAGAGGGTAGATTAGAAGAGAACCCTGCAGAAAATTCTCTAGAGCYTGGGAAGCCACCAAAAAATTATCCTCAGGAAGATGTTAGTCTCCAGAGAAAGTCACTGCGTTCTCTGGCCTCTTAGATCACTAGTTTAGCTAAGGATAAGTAGGCATTTTCACTGAAGTTATTTTGGGAAGATTTTCCTTGCATGTATGAAACGTCTTTCCTTCTGTTATAACATGTGTATATAGTTCAACACTTGTTTGTGTAATTCCCTGTACATATTTAGCCTGTAGTGTTTTATGTTAGACTTCAGAATAAACTTGTTTTGTCATTTTCCGCTCACCTTCTGTCTGCTATTTATAACTATATGCAACAGTAATTAAGGAGGGAACAAAACAGCCTAATGCAATCGTCCTTGAAACAGCACTCTGTAATGTAAAGAGGAATAAGAGAACTTGTTCAGTTTTTGGGCAAAAAGAAGAATTTGCTAACAGATTGTTTTCGTCATATTTTTCTCCATAAGTTGTATTGAATTTTTTTCATTGCTCTTAAAAAATGTAGGGTATAAAAGGATAAAACCTGATGTGCTGAGTAGGAGTTGCTTTCAAATGAGTTGCTGCGCCTCTCTTGAGCCAAGTACCATTTGACAGCTTTTAAATAAAATGTACAAATAATTTATGGGAAAATTCACCAGCTCTTCACACCAAGAAAATTGTTGCATGTTTCAGTCAATGCCATAGTGACAGAAGAAAACCCCACCTGGGAATTTCATGCATCTGACCTCCTGATAATGGATCATGTCAAAATCCCAAGACGGAATTGCAAGAAGGATATATACATCTTTATGTAGCAAAACAATCAGATCCTATTGTGTAACGTTCTATTTTTGGGTTTTCTTTTGGCAATGCCCATATTTTCAAGGCAACTAGGATATGCTGGACCTGCAACTGCATAAAAATCTGTTTATAAATAATGGTAGAAGTAATTCAAATGTCTTTCAAAACTGTCCTAGTCTGTTCAGGTTCTTTACCACACACAGTGCCACAGTACCTGAGTTTTGCCYTAGAGCATTAAATAATATGAGTAGAATCTGTCACATGCAGTTTGTTCTCCTAATATAAATGCAAGGTTAGGTCAAAATTTTCTTCAAGTTTCATAGTTAGACATGCTCCATAAGCATGAGGTAATAGACACATGGCATTTTTTGGATTGTTCTTGGACTTTTTGTTTTGCATCAGTCTCATTTCTTGGATATTTTTTTTTTTTTTCCCAGTTTGGTACATATTACAGTGCTGAATGGCAAAAGTCCAGCATTCAAAAAGTTGGTTTGAATCACAACATTGGATCAAATATGTGACTGCTGTGGACAATCAAAACTTCCAGAGACACAACAAATGCAAAATTACTTTCTTTTCTATATTAAAGCATTTCAAACATCTCCTTTAATGTTAAAAACCGTAAGCTTGTACATTTTTGGAGTAAGGGACATATTTTTAGAAATTATTTGTATAAACTATTCTSGGTTACAACACAGAAGAAAATAAAGAAATTAAGACTTCAGGCAACAAAAGTTAGGACTTAACCCACCTCTGTAAGAATGCTACCTTCATGACTGGTACATGAAAATAAGTCTTCTGTATTAGCAGATACCAGGGGACATGGGAAGTTGCTCAGTTTGGTGACTTTTCCTCAGTGTGAACTACTTATGGCTTGGATTTGGAAATCACAGCATTTTTGAGTGTCAGGGTCTACTCCGTATCAGCTGTCATTATTGGCTAATGACAATATTTGATAATCATGTTGGAAACTTATAGATTTTGACAATCTTTAACTGTTAGGTTTGTTATGGCAACATAACTGCTACTCCAGCCAATTGATGTGTGAATGTGCCCAGTAACTTCTCACTTTATCATTCACTCAAGTTCAGACTCTATCTCCTAGTACTAACAGAGCAAGCRTTTTCATGGCACACTGAAATCTCTGCAACTGTGATATATTATATTCTTAGAGCCTCGCAGATTGCTAACTGCCTCATCTGATTCTTTAAGAATAGCTTTTGAACACTGATTTGTAGACAGTTATACCACTTCTCTTCATCTTATATCTTTCAACAGATATCTTGTGCCAGTGTGAGTTTATACTTTCTATGCCCTGTCTACTTTTTGTGATGGCTTTATGAGGAAAACTTAGGTTTTGCTTGCAGCACCGGGAGGTCAATCTTAATTTTGCATGTGCCTAGAATGATGATAATGTATTTAGCTCCAGTATCTATTTTGAAATTTACTTTGACTGGTTATTTCCATTTTCACAAAGCCAATCTGTTATAGAATTTTGCTTTGATCAACAGACCCAACAAAGACCTCTGTTTTGGTATCAACATCATCCGAGCTTTGCCTTGTTGTGGTGCACTCATGAATATGTTTCCTTTTTATGTGTCTTTGCAACTTGTGCTGAGATTGACACACTTTGGCAAAATTTTATTGGAGATATGAGACAGCCCCCCCTTACTCTGCATGCTTTTGTGTCTTGTTATGATTGCCTCCATATGGTGAACAAAGAACTTGAAACTCAGCCCAGTAATGTATAGTACTGGCTACCTAAATGTGTTCAGCCTAGTTAGATCAAAACTTATGGAGACTCAGTGATACTGTAGCATTGGAGGTTATTTTAGTCAAGCTTGGAGGTAGCATGGAAGACAGAGCTACTGAGATCCCAGGCAATGGTTTGACAGATCAATCATCAGGTTCTTTTGCATTTACTGCCATTAAATGGTATCTCTTCAGTACCCTTAGAGAACATGGTTGGTCCYGGAGGGTTAAATAAGTGAGAGAATACCAGAAATCCATGGAGTTAAGTGAACAGATTAGGGGATGGTTTGGTAAAGCAGTGAGACCTTCAGTTGGCCATTCTTGCATAGTTTTGATTTCTTTTGCACAGAACTCTGCCAGGACTGGTTGTTATTTGTGCTTCTGACTGGTGTGCTCATCACTGAGGGATGAACATRAGACAGTTTGTGGCATCTGCTTCTCTAATATTTTGTGACTCTTGAGTATTTTTTTATTGACACAACTGAACTTCCATGCTGAAATGAATTCATTGCAGTTACAAAACAATAATGGAACATTCTGCACAACACCAAATTTTGGTGAAATTTCACAAAACTATATGACTAATTATTTTTGATGGAAGAGATGAACAGAAATTACAATGGTTTTGGATTACAAATGTTACAGCAGTTTGCTTGGGCCAGAGGGCACAGTCACAAAATTAGCAGGAAAATAACTGCAAAAGAAAGTGAAGTTGCTTAATTAGATTTTATTATACAACATAAATTATAAGCTATAACATAAGTTAAAGGCTATGTCTGACCTATTGTGTGGGATGGGATACCAAGACAAATGAAAAACTTCTGACATTTTGTGAAAAGGTAAAAGCTGTAGGAGTGGATAATCCTGCTTTAGGCAGCTTGTATRACAAAGAACAACAGGTACCCAACTATTGACAAGGGAAAGTGAGTTTATTTATTTGAATTTTTGAKAATGTAAATTTCTGTGTCTACTTACTGAGTTAAATTAAATAATAACTAGAAAATGTTTTAAATCAACAGATGCTGGTAGCTTATGCATTAGTCAATGTGTTAACACATGGCAAAACTGAGCTGCACTGTTTTTTGTGGTGTGGTGCATCGCCTTTTTCTTCTTATGCTACCCATTTTGTTGAGATAATAAATTCTTAARGGCAGGGTCCTTAGTTTTGTACTGGTCTGTGAAATATTGTGCATGGTTTCTCTGCAGAAGTAATGTATTACAGATATAAAAACAGACAGAGACTCCTGTGACTTTCTTTTTACTCACAGTAGAGTTCACCAGACCCTCAAAGCAGCCTTACACTTTGAGCTCAGTAGAAGTCCTATACCAAAAGAGAWGTTGCATCCTCTTCAATAAAACTCAGCTGAATACTTTCTGTAAGATTGTATCTTGCTAAAGCCCATCTGTCCATCAGTGTTCAACATATAAGGAAAAAACCCAAACCTAATATAAAGGCCTTGTTCTTCCTATAGATTGATATAGTCCAAAGAAATAAAAGAGACATTGAGATATCATTTTTTCCTCAGTGTTAGTATTCTGGAAAATTTATTTCTTGAATGAGAGGTCTTTTATTTCTAAGTGGATTACTTTTCAAGGATAACTTTTGATTACATCTTATGATAGGACAGAATGTTATGTTGTCTCATCAAATGTTAGAAAATCCAAATTTACTGRTAATGTTGGTATTTTCTCCAATCTATTTAAAGGTGTTAGTCTTGGTATAGGCTGCAGGAATGGTTGGATGTCTTGACATCCATCTCTACCCTTTTCTGCTGGGCTGTTTGAGTTCCAGGTTTCTTGATTCCAAATGCTTGTTTTATTGTCCTAAATTTAAGTGTCAAAATAATAATTTTATAGTAGTTGGAAASATGCTGATGCTCTTCACTTGGTAATGAACAGACATAAAAAAGTCTTCAGAGTTTGCACATGGCCTTTTCCTACTGTCATKCTCTACACCAAGAAGATCTATGTAAAGATTTCATTTAAATATAATACAAGTTGTAATTATTGTCAATCAAACACAGTTATTAGAACATGCCTTCTAAATGCTTTATACTTTATAAATGACACAAAATATGCCAGACTCCCTTTGTCTCAGAAATGGATACTGGTATTCATGAAATGTATGATATATACTCCTTGAAATATGTGCTAATAACATATCATATCATCTTAAAACAACCAATGCAATGGTTTTGTTAGAAAGGAACAGCAAATTGTCCCTTATATCCCTGTGTGTGTGGCATGAAATTTGCCCTCTGCATTTTGTGCCTCTCACACGCATAAGTGAAATGGATTTCTTTGCATCTGACCAATGCATAAACCTCAGGGAGATGGTTTTAATGGGATTCATTGTGATTAGGAGCTGTGGAATAGCCCCATAGTCATAGCAATGTTAGAATGCCACAACTATTTGATAGGAGACATTTCAATCTGTCATCATCTTGTGTGCCCTGACCCTGATAATACACCCCATTCAACCTGAGGCACAAACAGAAATGGTGAGGTAGGGTTGCATTTTTTTTTTCCTGTTAGCACAGCACCAGTCACAGCTTTTATGGGTTCCTAAGACAAAAAAAAATATTTCTCATTCTTTTTATTCCTTATCTAACAATTTCAAAATATATTTTGTTTCCTGAAACACAATAAACAAGTGGAAGGGGAAGAAAAATCCTTCCTTAGGTAACCTCAGAACAGAAGAACTTTGTGCATTATGCAGCTCAGGCCATGCCAAAATGCAATTTGGAGGGTGTCCAGCACTTCATTGGAAAGTAATGGTTTTCACTGAACTGAGTTATGACCAGCTGTTTACAGACAGTCTGTGACATACTGATAGAGCAGAACACCGTATGTTGCTTTCCAAATCAAATGATACAAGAAGTGTGACAGAGTGGAGAAACATCTGTCATTAGCAATTTTCAGCACGCTTCACTAATTCTGGACAAAATACGAGTAATGAACTTACCGCAGGAAACTTCAAATACTACCACTGCTGAAACAAGGATATAAACAGCTAGTGCTCCTAATGGCGTCTAATTTAATTCATTTGCAGTAAAAAACAAACGAAGTGGGTTATTTGTTTTTGATCATGGGGTAGTAAATAGTAATGCTGATAACAAACATTCATTTTAATCAAAGAAAAAGAGATCGTGGAACTCAACTTTCCTGAAGTTCAGACAGAAGGTAATTTTCAAGTGTTTTTTTTCTCAGTCTTTTTGAATGTCAGTGATAAGGGTGGGGTTTTTTTTGGTTTTTTGGGGGGTTTTTTTGGTTGGGTTTTTTTTTTTTTTTTTTTTTTTTTTTTTTGTTTTTTTTCTCTTAGCAACGTTTTTTTTTCAGAACAGACCATGGAGAATCTGTTACAACACTATGGATATTGCCCTTCTTTGCCTTGGTCCTCTCCCTCACATGTCCCCCACCATGTCCTCCTCTCTGTATCTTCAGAGAGCAAAACTGCAAGCTTTCTGTACACTATCAAATAAAATTTAAAGAAATGTTACCAGTGGGCATGAAGACAACAGTGAAAGGAGTCCTGTAGTGGCTTTTRCTCCATTTTTCTGCTTTATGGCACTGTTTGAAATCTCATGGTTCCAGAYGTACTTTTTAAAAAGCTTCACTTCATTGTGTATGTGGCCCCTATAAATTACATACCTGAATATTTTCTGGTTGATTTCTCTGTTTTCAACATATCTGGACCCCAACCACTGTAATTTTTGTGATGATTTTCACTTTATGTCTTTGAAATCAAGAGAGTTGWTCTGCCATTCACATTTGGGGGCTTTAGTTTCCCCTCAGCACTGATAACACAGCAAATTCCTGAAACTGTTAAGAATAAGTGGCAGTCCTTGGGGGATAAGGGGGGAAAATGAAAGGACAGGTTGTTACTCTTTATATGAACTTTCAACTAATGTTCACACAAAGCTATAATATGAAATGCAGAGGATAGATTTAGTCCAATCCATTGGTGTCCCACCTATGGGACTTCCCTTGGAATGAATCCCAGACCAAGAGAGTGAAAGCCATTCCGAACTGATGACTGTAAAATGAGTGTAGGAGGTCTTTGAGTAGCTGCGTAATTGCAAAATTATTCACGATAAAAAAGCACTAAACTAGAATTCGCAGCATCTTGTACAATTTTCTGAGGTTCTGCAGAAAAAATRTGTAACTTTGTAACACCTTGGATAAACCAAACTGGTCCAAGTACAATATGGTGAAGAGGAAGAGAAAATATATGGAAATATTTTTTGTATGGTGGGAGTTTATGATAGAAATATTTTTCCTGCACTTTAATGCAGAAAAGGAAAACTTAACAGAAAACATTTCTAGAACTGCAAATGTGAAGTTCCTCTAATTCTTATCGACATCTACACAGGAGAGCAAAGCAAAGGGGAAATATAGGTACCATTGACACCCATCATTATGTTTGTGATCTAGATAATAAAGGAAGCAGACCCAAGCAATTCACTAACACTAACGCTATTCTTTACATAAACAGTAAATGTTTAGATTTTCCTGTTCACTGACTAACAGCACACATATCATAAACACTAAGCTGTTATAGTACGTTTCGTGTGTTGATTCACTTTAACAGTTGTTAGTGTGAAGACAGGAAAAGAAAAGTGGGTGTAATGAGACCATGTGCAGTATGCTGTGAAAACAGAGGCCCTTATTTGGCATAATGGGTTGCACCATAAGGGCCATAAAATTGTGCATGTGTTAGTATCATTTTAATTATTACGGGTGCCACATGTTAAGCAGAATAGCGGAACTACTAAAACAGCTTCAAAATCCTTACTGCTGATCGCTGCATTTAATTACAAATAGGAACATTTGGAGATAGGTCACCATAAAACCCTTCTGTTGTCAAATGAGCTCAAATCTGATTTTTGTAATTATGTTTTTATACCACAGATCCTGTTGAATAACTATAGGGAATAAAATTTTAATAAGTACTGATTAAATGCAGGTACATCTTGCTTCCTAAGAATATTTATGTATGTTCTTTGCCACTTACATCAAGGTACCATCATTRCTTCTGTTTTGGTCAGTGGTGATCATTCAACCTTAATGCAAATAAGCTGAATAACTTTATGTGCCATGAAATATTGTTTTTTTTCAGTGAAGCATAAAAGCACTGGATTTCAATTATTCATTCTGCTTGCTAGAGCTGTGTACAGTACTCTAATCCTCTAGTACCGAGGCACTTTCATTATAACACTACATGTCACATTCAGTAGAATGCGATAATTAACCTTCCTAAGGCAGAGTTTTGGTGTAAGGAATAACAACTTTTATTGTCTGTAACCTTTTCCATTGTAATAACATGTTTCTAGGTTCATATTAATGATGTTCTTTGTTAGTATCAAAATTAAAATCATAAATATGGCAGATTTTCAGTTTAACAGGAAAAATATAACTCGGATATTAAAAGGTGGTAAAAAGCATAATTTTAGATTTAYATAAGCAAACTTTCATTTTATGTAAAGACTGCCAATAAAGTTCCCTAAACAAAAAAWTTAATTGGGAAGAATGAAAAAATTAAAAAGGTGTTCAGTGCTATAAAAAGGAAGTCGCAATTAAATAAATATTTTAAATTTAACACAAGTTGTTATACTAAAGACGGAAGTGTTGTATTTGGCTGTATTGTTCCAGCAAGATTGAAGTCAGAATATTTGTGCCCATATATATCTCTGAGCATTTATTTGTTCATACTCCCTATTTCCTCTCTAGGTACATGTAAACCTTAATCAGGCCTGACCTTGTGGTTTTCCAATTTGGAATATTGTCTTCAAATAGAAAATTAAAAACAACTACAGATTTGTCGTCAATGCTGTGTGATGTCTAAGGGAGGAAATCTCTTTTGTGAGAGGTTGCCATTGGAATYATGGGCTAACACCCAGCTCAGAACATTGTCTAGAGCTACTGCACATGCAATGGCTTCAAGAGACTRTTAACTGGAAATAAGCAAATATACAGAGCCTCCTGGAAAGAGATTGATGTAATTTTCAAAATGATCAGTTAAAGAGACTTATTTTGCCAGTTCTGATGCAGACTGACTGCTCTGCATCATTTATAGCTGCACRGTGAAAACTCTCGACTCACATAGCAGTCCAAGAATCTGTATTCTGGCTCAGAAAAAACACCTCTTGTTGACTTTTGTAATGTTTTCARTAATGAGTACTAAATAAAGACCTCAAGTTGCACTGAATGACAAGAGAGCAGTCCAGAAGTTTTCAGAATGGCACAAGCCAAGCAGCACTAGAAAATAATGCTCTCCCCTGTACTAGAACATTAGCAGGTTATGTGCTAATGTGAACCAGKAGAAACATTTGCACCCAGCAGGGTAAAACCACAGATATTGATGAAAGCCTGGCTCCAGTCTGAGCAGTTGTGCACTGGTACGACTCCACTGTTTTTTTTATTATTTGTACTCCTCCCTGTGAGGGCAGAATGGACTCCTTGTTGCACTCTGACTCAGTGCTGGAATAATGCATTATCTGTACGTCTCATGAAGTTGTCTCTCACTTATGTGAAACCCTCATCTGATAATGTCAGCCTCCATCTAAAACACAAGTGGCAAAAATCTAATGCTTGGCTTGAGTCCTGCTGTTGGAACTCTGAAWCCCATGTAGCTCCAGTTGTGATCCTCTTTCACACTGTAAGATGTGCTGAGGGTTGGACAGAATTAAACCCATGCACAGGAAAAATAAAGACTGTGAAGAATAATCAGCTGATTAACTGTTTTTTCGAGAAGGGGAAAAAATAAAATTACTGGTTTTTTTCTGTGGGGTTTGTTCCAGTCTAATTCCATTAATTGGTCTTGCTCTTTCATTGCAATAACACAAATCTTTCAGTACTTGGAGAATGAAGTAGAGAGTACTGGTATTCTGTTCCCTGTGGGTGACTTACTCTGGAAATTTGATTCTATGCTGGTGATCTCTGCTTTTTCTGCCCTCTTTGGTCCAATCTCCCTATCTTCAAGGGGGGAAAATCAAGAGATTAGACAGACACGATGAAAAAAAATCAATGCACCACTTCCTTTTTAAATCATTTAATATTAAATGGAGGAGCTCATAACATTAAGACTTAAGATTATTACCTTATTGTCACTGCATCTCAGAAACACCATGACCCTTTCCTGTTGATAGAGATGATCATARCACTCAGTCACAGCACAGTCGACACTTTTAGAGGAGCTGTGCATCTTGAGAATTAGAGCAAAACTTGTGGTAATGCCAACTCACACGGTGGACTTGAACTCACATCTTTGATTTTGGACTAAATCAGGTCTGCCTGTGACTTTATCCATTCCTCTACAGAGTGGGGCTTCATTTATACTCAAATCTTTGTTACTCTCAGAAGGATTTCTAACTACACTACTAAATAATCATTTTTTGAGTAAACTTTGGCCACTTTTAGAGGACTTTTTTCATGCATTCTTCAGTCAGAGCCTGCTGAATCTCTCATTCGTGTGCTGCGGAGATTTTGGGGATTGAGCATAAGTGATTTGGGGATTGTTTGCCAACTCTGYTACAATTTCCAGGCTTAATGCTCCCTTTCCTCTTCTCAGTGGTTGGACAATGAGCTCTTGGCAATAGTAGATCTTGCTTGTTGAAGTTGAAAATCATTGAGATGAAGGAAAAAGTTAAAAATAGGAAAGTAAATGTTGTCAAAATTAATTTGTTTTCTGGGAAACAGACAATATTTTATAAAAGTATTCATTTAATTTTAGTGGTTGCTTTCTTCACCCACCAAACCAATCACATCTTCTCTTATACAATTGGTATCATTTCTTGGAGAATAAAGACCACCATTCATCTGGTCATTGGTTACAATTAAAACCTGACAGTATTCCTGCCTTTTTAGTATGAAAGKTCTTTGATTATTTAAGTAGGAAAAAAATACCCCAGACAATTGGTTGCTATAAATTAAAAAGTCTCATCACAGGGACTTTTTAGTGAGTRCTTTGGATATGCTTTCTGTTTTTACTTCTCCATAATGCCTTGTAGGTGGTTGAATTTTTCTTGCTCCAGAATTAATTACATTTTCATGAATTTACAGATACTAAAGCAGAAATGTYTGTTGTAACTTAATTTCCCAAGACCTCCAAGTCTGTGATGACTATGAGAGTAAAGTGTATGTAAATGAAAGTAGTTTTGCTACATAGATTTTATTTCACTGTAAAGAGAGTTGAAAAATAATAGACCAATATTGGTTGTCATTGGATTTGTTTTGCAAAGCGTCTCCTGAACTCTTAGTTCAGCCATGCATGCTTCATGCGCAAAAAATAATTGTGGTATTCTGACTCCTGCAGTGCTACTTCAAGGATAATAAGAAAGAAGACAAACTACCTCCTGAAAAGCACAAAGGAGAATTTCTYTCAGTGTTTTCCAAACTTCAGTGCCCCAGATTAAGAAAACTGATGAAAAATGAGASTAACTTATCAGTCATGTGTGAGTGTGATTAAATGTGAAGAGAATTTTTTTGCTGCATGGTGAGCACCCTTGGTAAGACATTCTGGCTGGGTCACTTGTCCGGCAATGTTATTAATGAGGACTGCTGCTTGCAATTCCACTTGGAAAATGTTAAGGTATGCTGAAATGGAAACTTACCMATACTCCACCTTTTCTTATCTGTTAACTTCAAATTAGGAAATATTTGTAAAAATGGTCAAAGACCTTTTAGATATTGGTCAAAAAGTACTTTTTATTAATTGCCCTGCTTGCTGTTTCATTCATTTTCTAGAGGTGACTTGTCAGTCCTTTTGTGAGGCATGTTGTGTTGTGCTACAAATATAAGCTTTTAATTTTGGACCCTGCTAACAACTGTACTTTAACTTCCAGATATGATCTGTCAAAGGTCCATTGATWTAAGTAGCCTGGTAGAACTCACTTAGCTGTGGATCAATAATCTTGGTTAATTTTTCAGGTAAGGGAGAAACCGTTATTGCTTTGCACATTGTACATCTTTATAGATAAAAATTTAAAGGAACGTCTAAGCTTTTCCCATCTGTATCATGAACAGATTATCCATCTTTCTGGAGAGGCCAAATCACACCCTAAGAAAAACTATCACTCTACTCCCATGAAATGTTACTTTTTAATATGCAATTAAATGTTACTTTTTCAAATGTTACTTTTTAATAATTTGCTACCTGTGTAATTTGAYRTAGAATCTTCCTGTTCAYCCTGAAGTCTTCTCTTTTCCAGGGTGAACAATCCCAATTTTCTCAGTCTTTTCTCATAGGAGAGGTACTCCATCCCTCTGRCCATCTTGGCCCTCCCCTGGACTTGCTCTAAATAGTCAGTGTCCTTCCTGAGCCCAGAGATAGGTGCAGMCCTCCAGGTGGGATCTCTCCAGAGTGGAACAGGGGGACAGAATCACCAGCCTGCTGCCTTGGGTACAGCCCAGGATTGTCAYGCTTTCTGGGCTGCAAGAGCACATTGGAGTGGACTCCTGGAGGGTGGACTTTGTCCTGTTCAGGACATCTATTAGGAATGTCCCTTGGAAAGCAGCCCCTAAAACCAGAGGGGCCCAGGAAGGCTGGATGTACTTTAAGGAATTATCTTGAAGACCGGGAGCAGGTCATCCCTCTGCGCCGAAAGATGAACTGGCAAGGAAGAAGAGCATCCTGGCTGAGCAGGGAGCTTTGCGGGAACTGAGGGAAAAAAAAGGGGGCAGGCAACACAGGAAATGTTTAAGGGTATCATTTGGTCATTCAGAAAGAAAATGAGAGAGGCAAAGCTCAGTCAGAACCTAATCTGGATGCTTCTGTAAAGGATACTAAATGTTTTTATAAATACAGTAATAGGAAATGGATGGACAAGGAAAACTCCATTCTTCACTGGATGTAAGGGGGGAATTTGTCACCAATGATGAGGAAAACACTGAGGTACTTGACACCTTCTTTGCCTCTTCAGTAGTAAGACCACTTATCCTCAGGCCTCCTAAGTTGGTAGACAGGGACAGGGAGCAGGATGGAGCTCCTGTAATCAGGAGGAAGCAGTTAGTTAATGACCTGCCAAGCCACCTGAATGCTCTCAAGTGTATGGGATGGGATAAGATTAATCTTAGGGTGATGAGGGAGATGGTGGAAGGCCTCACTAAGCTGCTCTCCATCATTTATCATCAGAACTGGCTAGCTGGAGAGCTCCCAGATGAATGGAGGTTGGCCAATGTGATGACCATCCACAAGCAGGGCTGGAAGGAGGATCTGGAGACCTACAGGCCTGTCAGCCTGACCTCAGAGCTGGCAAGGTCATGGAACAGATCCTCTTGAGTGTGACCCCATGGCACATAGAGGACAACCAAAGGGTCAGGCCCAGCCGGCACACATTTAAGAAAGTCAGGTCCTTCTTGACCAACCTGATCTTCTTTTATGATGACCTGCCTGGTAGACAATGGGGAGACTGTGGGTGTTGTATACCTGGAATTTTGCAAAGCCTTCAGCACCATTTCCCATGCCATACTCCTGGAAAAGCTGGCAGTCCATGGTTTGGACAGAATTAAGAACTGGCTGGATGACCAGGCCCAGAGTCTGGTGGTGAAAGGTGCTGCTCCAATCAGCATTCCATCATTAATGGTGTCCCCAGGGATCRGTTTCAGGCCTATTTCAGTTTAATATCTTTATTGATGGTCTGGATGAGGGGATTGAGATTACCATTAGCAAATTTGGACATGAAACAAAGTTGTGTGGGAGTGTTGATCTGCTGGAGGGTAGGAGAGCTCTGCAGAGGGAGCTGGACAGGATGGATTGAGGACCTGAGACCAGTGACATGAGGTTTGACAAGACCAAGGGCCACATCCTGCATTTTGGCCACAACAACTCCCTGCAGTGTTACTGGCTGAGGGTAGAGTGGCTGGAAAGTGACCCAGCAGAAAAGGACCTGGGGGTGCTGGTCAACAGCTGACTGAACATGAGCCAGCATGTGCCCCAGGAGCAGTGTAACCAAGGAAGTCATTCTTTCCCTGTACTTGGTGCTGCACCTCAAATCCTGCATTCATTTCTGAGCCCCTCCTTACAAGAAAGGCATTGATGTTTTGGAGTGGGTCTAGAGAATGGTAATGAAGCTGGTGAAGGGTCTGGAGCACAAGCCCAATGAGGAAAGGCTGAGGGAGCTGGAATTTTTTAGCTTGGAGAGAAGGAGGCTCAGGGGGCACCTTATCTCTCTCTACTGCCTGAAAGGAGCCTGCAGCCAGGAGGGAGCTGACCTCTTCTCATGGTCAGCTAACGATAGGGCAAGAGGAGATAGTCTTAAACTGTGCCAGGAGAGGTTTGRATTTGGCATTGGGAAGAACTTCACAGAAAGGGTCATTAGACATTGGAATGAGCTCCCCAGGGAGATGGTGGAGTCACCTTGTTTAAGGAAAAACTGGGCGTGTCACTCAGCGCCGTGGTCTAGCTGACATGGTGGTGTTTGGTCATAGGTTGGACTCCATGATCTCAGAGGTTTGTTTTGACCCAGGTACAGCACCTTGACTTGGTCTTTTTGAACTGCATGAGATTCTCACAGGCCCACTTCTCAAACTTGCCCAGGTCCCTCTATCATTCAAGTATCTCAACTGCACCACTCAGGCTGGTGTCATCTGCAAATCTGCTGAGGGCAATTTCTTTGTCATTATTGAAGATAAATAACAATGACCTTAAAAGAAGCTAAAAGTCAACATGAGATTGAAATTTCATTCCCTGTAACTGTTCAAGGGGATAGAGAGATCCTTTCCATGTCCAGAATCCTTACTATTTAATTTTTAAAAAGATGCCAAAAGGATGATGGAGGTTATCGTTAGTAATGCAACGTCAATAAACAGAATAATCTCATGATTTGCATATTCACAGACTATTAGTACTGATTGCTTAAAGCTTTTTATTAATGGTATATACAGAATTTAAAAAAATTCTCTGTCAATCCTAGCCCTCTGTGCTCCCATTTTATATAACTCTCATCCCAAAAAATGCCAGTGGTATTTCTCTGGCTATTTTTTCTATACTATTTATTCCTTTATGCACACAGTTGAAAAGATGGACAAATTGTTGGAATAGGTAAGTTGTGAGATGGCACCAGTGCTGAAGCAGCTGAAAATGGGATAACCCAAGAGGATAATTCATGTACTGAAACAGGAGCAGATGTCAAAAGAGACAGCTTGTCTAGTTTGTTTGGATGATGATTCCCTAGCATGTATTGACGGAGCAAGATTGTCAGACAGCCTGTTTGTGAAGTTCAGTGTTGCCTGTCTTAATCGTTCTTTACAGAGAGGTGACATTTTGTTGCAGGCAATTGCAGACTGAAATTTTTGTGAATTGTTTAAAGTAAACCAAAACTGTCCTACCAAGCGGAATTCTTTGCAAATATCTGAAGTCCACTGGAAACAACTGCCATTTTGACTTTGAATTGGATGGGCTGTCCCATCTGTGCACTGTGTGCAGAAAGATTTTTTTTTCCTTCCTCTGGTATCCAGACCGAGATGATTCAAGTGGCAATGGTGGCAGGAAAGTGGAGAACTATTTCAGACAGAATGTTGAGTTAACTGAGTAATTTAGAAAGTATTACACATCTGCCATATTTAGGGATATGGGCTTGTTCATGACACAGTTAATGCTATGATGCAGCTTGAGAGAAAAAAGAAATGAGAAATCTGAAGGATCTGAGGCATTTAGTAGAGTGTGCAAAACACAGTTCTACCTGTCTGCTCTTGTTTGGTAATCATACTTTCTGCTGTCAAGAGAACTTTCTGCTGTCTTGTGTAAGAAAATTAAAAAAAAATTAAACATTCAGCTAGAAAACTGATGTTGACTTGTTAAAGGGATTGAAGTCATCCCTCAGGTTTTGTGAACCTCAATGATATTAAGGATCAAGGGTCTTAGGATCAAGGATCGGCTCCCTTGCAGCAAACTAAGGAACAGAGAACACATTCTCCCAGAAGAATAAGAAAAGTAGTTTTGTAAAACCCTGTCTTCACAGACAGAAATTTAGGTTTTAAGATAACCTGACATGGCTTATATGCCTACTCACCTCCCACAAATAATTTTCTTGAAATTTAGCTACCTACTTCTTCAATTGACATTTTCAGTAATTTTCTCACTGAAATATATTGCCTGATATTTTTTTACCTCTTAGTGCTGTGCTCACTCCTGTGTAATCAGCAAAGCATTCTGCTTCCCATTTCCCTTTCTCCCAGTTTCCTGAAGGCCATAAACCAGTGATGATGACTTCAAGTTTCTTTTCATTTGAAATCCTTGTCTTTCACAAGATTGAGATTCTTCATATTCAAATGGTTGGATTCTTCTCTCCTCCTGTTTCTGGTTTCCTATTACTATTGTGTTTTCTATTTAATTTCTCCTTCTATGTACCCCTCCCATTTTCCTTTCTGTGAGCTTTTTCCTTGTCCTTGAAACAATCTTCTGCCTCCACTGTACCAACAATTAAGACCCCCCCCCCCTTTCAAATCCATCCTTAACTTACATTATTGCTTTTCATCTACCGGTGACCATTTCTCTCTATCATGGACTAGTAGACTTTCACCAAGGAAATAACAAAACCAGAARAAGATAAATTAAAACGCAAGATTTGCAAATGTTATCATCTGTTATCATTAAATTCTAACTCTCCTGCTCAGCATGGTATGCCCTTCATTTTTGCATTTTTTCTTTTAAAGATGTTGCRTGTAGGTCGGTGTTTGCTTGTTTTTCTTCTCTTGTTTTTGTCTCTAAAAATGATCAATTGATATTGATATCAAGGTTTATACTAGCACCATATCAAGGCCTTGAGCTGAAAAATCCTGAGGTCAGGAACTTTGTTGTGATATATCCTCACTAAGTGAGATATATATTTCATTCAATCTACAAATAACAGTAGCAGACTGAATGAAAAGACCTTCAGAGGTTAAACTTAACGTTAGTAGGAAATCTGTGAAAACACAGGTGTTTCAACTACTGATGTTTTTGTGCCAGCCATGACATATGGAGCAGACACCAAGGAGATGGAACTGAAGACTATTGTTAGAATACATCAGTATCATCTTGCATTTTGAGCATTACAATCTAATTTACTAATCAAATTTATATCAGTATATGCATGCTTATGCATAAATATATGATGAAACAGCCACATATTTTTAAAAGATGACATATTTTTATTTACACTTAATTTTGCACTTCCTGGAATTTTTCTGTCTTTTCATATTGCCTTATGGTGTGTTGCTTGACTCCTGTTCTCTGTAAGTGTGAAAAGTCAGGAGGAGAGTTCACAGCAGGTTGATGGCCTGGAGATTAAAAGTCTGTCTAAGGACATTTCAAAGTTGTAAAGGTATTATTCTCACATGTACTTATTTCTCGGTGGGTGTGAACAACAGCTACTCACCAAGCTGCTGTAGTGTGAAATAGTTTCCTGTGAAATGATGTGCAGACATATGCAGAAAGCCACATGTACAGCACATGCACAGACTCATCCCTGACTTATGATTAGTGAGATCCTTGCTGATAAGTGAGTTAGGAATGACCAGTGGGGCACCCAATGTTTTAATTACCCAGACAGYTATGTGGATTCTCCATATTTACCAAACTAAAAGCATGATCTTGTCCTGATGCTTTGGGATTAACACACTGGAAATGACCTTGACTTCTCAGCAGTAGTTGTCTCTTACTAGGCCAACTGCAGACTGAGATTTTGCCATGTGCATGGATATTCTCTATACATTCCTTTGTTCGTTAATGCCTGGGATAAWTTTTTTCCCATGCTCTGGAAAAGTATGTTTTATTCTACTAAATACTGAAAGTCATTCTTGGTCAACCTAAATACATCAACTAAATTAAACAAAATGAAATAATTTCAYGTATTTCAAGAAATTTTCAAAACCTCGACAATAATTTGGTTGTAATGCTTTATATCTTGCTATTAATGGGGATGAATATATAATGTAGTGGTGCTGCTACTGCTAATAATTTGTTTTTATTTTTTTAAGACAGTGAATAGGGCACCAGAGCAAATGGATCCAAGATTTCTGACAAAGCCTGCTTAATCACAGATGCCCAGGGTGACTGTCACCAGAATGAAGGGCCCTTTCAATATGTACAAAAGYGAGCTCTTCCTGTCCTACTGCTGTACACCAGCACAGCCACACCTTTCTGGTGGGCCAAAAATTAGTGTGACRCATGCCAGAAATGACAATAAGAAATGAAAAGGCCATATGGAGCCATTGCTGCCTGCCAGTCATTGCAGTAGGTGGCAACTGGGACAGGAGACGTATTGGAAAGGGCTCCATGSATTAGGGTACTGAAAGAGTAACGTCAAACCTGGATGTGATTCCTGGCAAAATCTAAATTATTTCCCTTCTAATGTAACTTTGCTCAGTTTTTTCATATTTATTATGCCAATAGGTTAATATTAAGGACATAATGAGTTTTTCTCTGGAAACAGAACCTGGTTTTGCCACAACTGGTAGGTTGTGGAATTTTCTTGGAATAATATTTGGTGGATATTTACTAACCTATGCATATTCTGAAAGCCAGGCACTGAATCACAAATAATTGTGTAGACTTTCTCTGAAGTCATTGAGAAGAGCTGGATGACCCCAGGAGAGGAATGGTTCTGTACTAACAGAACCAAAGGCATATTTTTGTGGGGTTCATCTCRTCCTAAAATACTTGTCCTAGAGACCAGATGAAACATGCCCTGGAAAAGCTGGATTTTCTCCATTACTAGTGTGACTGATTAGACATGGCTAATGCTCAGATGAGATTAATCCAACTCCTGGTAAATACTTTCTAATCAGGAACCTGAAGGGGRTGTCTCAGCATTGTGAGGTCTTTTGAGATAATTCTTGGTTATTATACATAAAGAATAAATTCAGAAATACAATGTAGGAACTAATGAGATTTAAATGGAAGAAGGTATTGCATAAAAATTTATAACTCAAAATACTAACAGACACGCATATATATACACACACATATATAAAATACGTAATTTTGTTATTTCCATAAAAAAACCCCTTACCTTTCACTGAACATACAGTTATAACCAACAACCTTTGATTTTGATTCCTAATGTACATATCTTATACTGCTTTGCAGGGCAGCTGACAGATTTCTTTATTCTTTTGGGCTAGCAAGATCTTWTACTATTTAAGAAATATTTTTCGTGAAGATATTCTGCATATTTCCTGTCCCCCTCTTTCGCTCTCTTCTCATATCAGACCCACTCCCCTTCATAGGCAGAAAATTAAAAGAAAAGTTTAATTACTGTTGTCTTGAATACTAAAGAGTTTAACCATAACTTCTGCATCAGTTAGCATGCTAAACACATATGCTTCAAAATACTAAYACATATGTGATGAAAATAAAAACTCAGTGCTTTAGTTGTTTCCTCAAGTACCTGGTGAGGSTTTTCTTGAAGATTTTATTCAGGAAGACCTCTGTGCATAAAGCAAATCACAAATAATTTCACTCTACACAATTTTACTCTACATGAGTGCTGCACTGTTCCACACTTGCTTGCCAGATGTCCCACCTCAAGCTCTAACCTCACACCTTGTCCTGTGCGGATCAGCCTCCACAGAACAAGCTGAGTTTCCACATTTTAGGAAATCATGCTGAGAGCAAAGAACTGTTCAATTTGAATTAGAAGGCTTCAATTCAATTTGAAGGCTGTGATCCTAAAAAGAGACTATTTCTAGTTGTTCAGCTGTAACTTAGATTAAGACAAGGAAGATAGAAACCAAAGAGAAAAGACATGATTTTCTTACGATATTCAATAACCTCCTAGTGAATAGACCTATCCATGCTGGGCATTAGCACTTTATAAGAAGAACCAGACTGCAAAGAAGACAAGCATGTCTTAGAATTGCTGGAAAAATTACCAGGAGGAACAATTATTTGTCATGTGGCCCAGATAAAACAACTAGCTACAACCTAAATGTTTATTTTTCASTTTAAAGTTATATTAAGGTATTGGCACCCATGCAATCTTTTATTCATCCATATATTTGGCATGTCTGTTTGCTGATGACAATTTCCCTAAAGGAAAATAGACAAAAAAAAGGTAAAAATGTCCCATTTAGTGAAATTATCATTAAACATGATTGCCACTATCTGGGATTAGGAACCATTCTCATTAAAAAAATTAATCCTAGAGATATTCATCATGACTCGTGTTCTCACCATGGTCTCACTATAGAGCTCCACATCCAGGGATATGTGATAAATCTCCCTTCCTGGAAAAGAGGTAGGTTTGTATTATTTTCTTGATTCATATTCAGTCTTCATTTTATTTCAAGCATTAGCAATGAGTAATTTGGTTTCATCTTCCTCCTAACTACAACAAGATTTGTGAATCTAACCACTGGTTATAGGCAGATTACTCTGTTATAAACACCATTTTCATTTGTCTCACAGTGAGTCAAGAAAGGGGTGATTCTGATTTTTAAAGAAAATTTCATTGGAAGGGTGGGAACAGGGCTTTCCCCTTTCCAGCCACTTGCAAGTTTGCTCAGCAGGCTCATAATGTCATGGAGCACTYTAGGAAGGAAATTAATGCAAAAGGCCACCTATCTAGTCCAAACATCTGCTCAACACAAGGCTGTTTGCATCAGGCACCTTTTCTGGGCAAGCCTGGGCGTCTCCAAGCACAGAGGTTTCACAATTTCTCAGGTAACTTGTTCCAGAGTTGGACCTCCTACACAGTGAACCACTGTTTCCTGGTATGTCAYTTCAGTTTTCCTTGTTCCAACTTGTGCCTGCTGCCCGTGTGCTGCCTCTGCACTGCTGAGATCTGTTCTCCAGACTGTGGGGCTGAACCTCTCTGTAGAATGGGTGTGGTGCTGACTGTTCATGCACTTGTCTCATCTCACAAGATGCGTGATGATTTCCCCATTTGGARAAGGAGGTGAACATGTTAATTTCCCTTCTACTATTTACCACTTTCACAGCTTGCTACAAATAAAGACTAAGGAAGAAGAAACACAAAAACCTTATATATTTCTTTATTCATACTACAGAACCTTCAGTCTGTTATTTGAATTCTTCATTGTTGAAAGCTTTTATTTCAATTAACCTTTTGTTTTCTTCTTCAATATGAGTGGGAATTTAAGAGAAAGTTTTGGAAGAATTCAGTAAAATGTATTTCTAGGTGTGAAAATTATACAACTACCAGACAGGTATGGCCTGCCATGCATAGTTTGGACTGGATGGAGTAAAAAGTAAGTTTTTTTCTGCAAATCACTGTTAGGCTTTGAACAAATAATTAAGAGAGAACTACCTTGGTATTTCTTTTTTATGTTTTTCTACATTTTGAGTAAAAGCTATTATTTGCAGAAGCAATCTTCTGAACTGGAAGGTTCTGTGAAATATCTCAGACTGGGCACATCTGCAGAAACCTCTTCTGTACCACGTTCCTGAAAATGAAATAAAAAAAGAGAAGATGGAGAAAAGAGGAGAGAGAATAAAACATGCCAGTAATTATCTGCATTCAGAAAACCACATTTAAATTATGGGTGCATTATTCTACTCAAGCAAAATCAGTGTTGTTTTCATTATTTTAAAATTTATAGTTCTTTAATGGATTTCTGATTAATCAATTTCTATATACAAGTTTGTGTCTCATTGTATGTAAACAGTTTCACTAACAAAAAAATTGGTTCTACTATCTGTAGAGAAAATTAGGCCCTGAAGAGAGTTAGCTCATGGTTATTGAATTAAATTAAGTCTATTGATTAAACGTTCATTTTGTGGTTGGGCTTTTTTGGAGGCATGAAATAGTCTCATTTAGTTACACTACAGCAGTAAGAGACTATGTAAGGGAAAGGAAACTGTCTGTTCTGTTTGAAACAACTGCTATAYACGTGCTTTACTGGAGAGTTATAATAATTGAAAAACAGTCATACAATTACAAACAACAAAGAATGTTTTTCTGCCACTTTTTTGTGATAAGAATTCCAAAAGCAACATTTGATTGACTTCTCGGGCTTCTACTGGAGATCTTGTGCTAATCCCACCAGTCTCTCCCTTGCTGACACCATGATCATTTGAAGGACATGAAGATCTGATGTTCATGGGTCTTTCGTGGTTTACATGCAAATGCATCTGGTTCACACTCACCATGCTAAATCCATGGATATCACTGCAAACAGACTCCTCTCAGCATCYCTTTTTCTTTTCTCCCACACCTCTTCTTCATTCTCTAATGCTGCTGCTGCATGTCCTCCCTCCACTTCCCTATTTTCACAGGGAAAGCTGAGTAATTAAAATCTATGTCAAATACTCATTGTCCAACTGAGAACTGGAAGAGAAGTATATGTTTTTACCTGAATAACTCTTTCTAACACTCCTTCTAGTTCCTAAAGTCAAAAATGGGTCCTTCTGTGGACAGTTTATGTCTACAATAAGTGMAATTTATTGCTAGTAAAATAAGCAGTTCTGTGTCATCTGTTGGCTAAACCATACAGTGCAGAAAGGCATTTTCCTTACAACTTTGCTGCTGTGATTGACTTACAAAGAACTTTTTCATTGTAGATGTGGGACGGAGAATAGCTGACCTAGCCTGCTGCATAAGGTTAAACCTCCACCAACGATTAGGACAGAAACAATATCCTCAGACCCATTTGTGAACAATGGAAAAGCTGGCTGCACATCCTTCAGAAGTACAAAGAAACTTTTCACCAACAATAGTGATTAGCACCTTTCTTACTATTTTATTGCTTAGCCATGTGTTGGTCTGTGTCAACACAGATTGACAAAGTAATAGAATTTTATGGGACAATGTGAAAACTCATTTTCAGATTTTATTGCMGTCCATCATTGCCTGCATTCACAGTCCAGAGGTCTTCCATTGTTGTGAATAACAATTGGGAGCAATTTCTGGCTATGGTCAATGTAGGGGTTGCAGTCTTCCACTGACAGGTGTTGTTTCCTAATTGCTTCCATTAGTTTCCCTTTATTGCAGGGCTTCATCGTCCAATCAACGTAGTGTTTCAAAAAATACCAGACCAGATCCATAAGCTCCAGTGTGTGGCATGATAATCAATATATACTCCTCGAGCCYAACCTTAGTAAAATGATCTAGTCAAACTTGTRGAACTTGTTTCCCAATAAAATAATTATTGTCCCAAATGAAATATTATAAATATAAAACATATTGGTGCAGAATTTCAGGAAAATGTACTTACTTGCTAACATTTCTATCAGCAATAACATGGCCAGTAGGACCAGGGAAGTGATTGTTCCCATGTGCTGGGTGCTGGTGAGGCTGCACCTTGAATCCTGTGCTCATTTTGGGGCCTCTCACTACCAGAAGGACATTGAGGGGCTGGAGAGTGTCCAGAGAAGGGCAAGGGAGCTGGGGAATAGTCTASAGAACAAGTACTGKGAGAAGTGGTTGAGACAGCTGGGRTGTTTAGCCTGGAGAAAAGSAGGCTCASAGGAGACCTTACCACTCTCTACAACTGCCTGAAAGGAGGTCGTAGCTGGATGGGGTTCAGGCTCTTTCCCAATGAAAAAGAGGTAGGACAAGAGGAAATGGTCTTAAGTTGCGTCAGGAGAGGATTAGATTGATTATTAGAAAAATTTCTTGCTGAAAGAATGTTCAGGCATCAGAAAAGGCTGCCCAGGGAAGTGGTAGAGTCACCAACCCTGTAGATATTTAAAAGACATGTAGATTTGGCATTTAGGGAYGTGGTTTAGTGCACTGCATGGAGGTAAATTAGGAGCAGAATATGCCTTTCAGGCCTTTTGCCATTTGTAGTGATACTCAACCCAGAAAGAGTATCAATTTTTCTTACAAGATCTGAGATTACATTTGCAGAAATTATATTTATAAATAGCAACAATTGGCCAATACCTTCCTACATAAGAACTGAATTTCATCAGTTAAGAATTCTTAAAGAAGAAGAGCCCAGAGAATCAYTATATACCTTTTTAGCATCTTTCCCCAGAAAAGAGGTGTAATTCGACCAAACCCACAATTACATAACTCCATAGCTGCAAGGAATTTCTTCAGAAGTATCTTTCTTCTGTGATATTACATTAAAAATACTCTTCGGTGACAATTTTCCATTAAAAGTAAAGGGCTGGATTTGAGTGATTCCACCTTAACTTCAAAGACAAATATCTCTAAAAGCACAGATTTTATTTTCTTTTTAGTTAAATTGTTCTTCATCATTGTCTTTTTACATCCATTCTCTCCCTGTCTCTCTTTTTCTCCATGATGGCATAGAAATTGATCATAATGTACAACACTGAACAGCAGAAGGATTCAGATGAGAGAARTATAAAGTGCAAGAAATTTAGGAACCTGTGCCCAAGCTGCACATCAGCTTTCAGATTTCTGCAGACTTTAACCTTTTTTTCTGCTCTGTTCACATTTGGCTCATTTTCCAAAATGGATGGATCTTGTTGGCTTTATCTTTCATTTACTTTACCCTTCTTCTCTTTCCTTTATTGCTTCCTTAAGRTGCAAAACAATTCCTCAGGCATTCCTGTTGAATGTTGCCATACACGCTGTGAAGGGACAGAGTCACACAGCTGCGGCTAACCTGATCTCAGAGGCAAACATCAGTACAGCCGATACCAAGGAAGGCTTGCAAATGGAAATGGATCAAATCAGCAGCAAAACAATGAAAACAGCAGTGAATCTCTGTTTTGCAAGCGTTTTTTTTTTAGGACAAAACAAAATTTTTCTGGATCAAACTCCTATGGGCCCTTTATTGATTTTCTGGCAAACTCCTGAATGACCTTTTATTGGCATTTTTGTGTTCTTGTGCCTGGACCAGACTCWGTCAGTGGGAGAATTCTTTGCAGCAAGAAAAACAAGAAATTAGCTCTTTTGATCAATGTCATCTTCTTTCTTTGCTTTAGACACCAAATAAAAGAATGAAAAACCTTTTCAACCCCTCATTTGCTTTGGTTGGAGTATATTGTAGTCATCCAAAATCCTCATTGGCTGATGCCCTTCCTCATGTAAACAGGATGTCTCATTCATTGTGCTGTTACTGCACCTGTACATTTCTGATCGTGTTCCTTGTACCTCAGCATCTCACAACTGTGTTGGCCAAATGTTTACCCAGATGAAAGGCCAAATTGGTCTGGAGGAYTCATAAAGCACACTTATTACTATAATCTTACTGTAACTGCATTAATTCAAATAAACCCTATTTTCTAATGGTATCCCAGARACAATCCAAATATCAGCACGATGATATGAATTTGTAACATTTTTTACACACACGTTTATATATGCACACATACTCTCTCCTCTGGTTTTGGGCATGCATCCAACAGAACAATATGTGTCACTGAAGTTTAGAGCCATTCCCTTTATCCTACTTTCTGGCAGTCTCACCCATGAATCACAGACAGTTACTGATGGGATAGATAGATCCTCCAGAGTGCAAACTCCTGCTTCAGACTTGCTCTTCTTTAAATTAGCTGGCAGAGACAAGGATTTTTTGGCCAAAAAAAAAAAAAMCATGTTAGGTGTTGAAATATTTATAATTGGAAAATGGGGTGTTTGTACACATTTTRGAGAATGACTTTGTTAAAATGTTGCACTGCAACATTTTTCTGTCCAGTGCATTTCTATTTTTGGTACCAAAACCAGGTTTTCAAAAACGAATGTTCATTTCAGCTAGTGAAATCAATTATTCATGGACTTTTATTGCATAGTGAAGTTTTCTGGCTGTTTGGGCCCAGTGCTTGTAAACTCATCTGCCTGTGCTCACACATTTCAATTTTTGCTCATTTGCTTGCATAGATSTGTGTTCCTTGGAAGGAGTGAATTTTGGAAACAAAGAATTATCTACTACAAAGAGTTAAAACAGCAAACCAACCCAGCCTAGGGGGYTGCATACCACACTGCCCTTCCTGGTTCAAAAGAAAGAGGGATTTGCTACATGCAGGATCCCTTTGGGGGAGCTGCTGGCTTGCATGGGTGTTGACTGGGTGARTACAAAGAGCTTTGGGGCAGCATACAGAGGAGGAGTTGATGTTGGTTTGAAGTCAATGGACTACCTGTTGGGACAGGGTAGGTGACACCTCCTCCCACCACTGGCAGTCYTACTGGCATGGCAACGAACTTGTCCTTTTTATGCCAGAAGCCATGATCTCATATTTGTTAGGTATTGGAAGCAGTCAAAGTCAAAAACACTCCTACAGTTTTGAGGACGCGAGAATATTATTCTACTGCTACGCTTCAGCCAGTTATGCTGCGCTGCTCTCACTTACTACCTCCTGTGCCGCCACCTGCCAGACCCAGCCCGCCTCATCCAAGCGCCGTCTGGCATTGCTGGAGCGTGAGGGGCATGGCCTCCCCGTGAAGGTGGAGTATGTTGGCACCGCAGGCCAACAACCCTTCACTCTTCAATATGGCTGGCGCCCAGGGTCAGCGCAGGAGAAGTTGGTTTGTTTTTTTTTCTGGTCCAAGTAGCTCAAACAAAAGCCAATTATTGCTCATATGACAAACCTAACAGTGCTCTCTGAAAGCAATGCTGTGATTGTACGGCAGCAAGATTGTCCCCAACGCACCGTTGGATTGGGGAATGTCACGTTCACCAGGCAGGTTAAGAATTCAGACACTGAGCATGTCTTAAGACATAGAATAAATTGAATGTCTTTTTATCWTAACTATGGAACTGCTCCATAAGGTTTGCATTTGCTTCCTGACTTTCAGTTTTTACAGCTGGTAACAAATGGTCCAACAGGTCTGAGGGGATTTCTGTCCTTTTCTAGGACAAAGCCCCTGCTCCCCCTCCACGGTGAGGGTAAAACCACAGAGTGGAGGCATGGCAGGGCTCAGGCAGGCGCTGCTGGGGAAGAGTGGAGCGGGCAGCAGCGTGGCAGCTTGTGGTGTCATGGTATGTAGCCCATACAAGCGCAGGGAGGCAGATTGGCCCGAGCTGAGCCTCTTGTGCTGAGGTGCRCCACCACCGGCTCGCTGGAGTGGGGACCTGGGGCTGGACCCGCTCCTACAGCAGCCCCCGTCACTCGCTGCCRTGGCCACTGTCCAGATGGACACTGCGTTACGCAGGCTGGAGATGAGGCTTTGTTCCTGCTGTCAGTATTGTGGAGCACATTTTTCTGAGGAAGCAGCTTTCAGATATTTGGGGTCGTGCCAGGTTCTGATAATCCAGAAAATCCTGGATTTAAGCATGTTCCTTAATATTAGTGTTCCCTTTACCTTTCTATGCCAGGCTCCAAATACTGCCCTAGGAGTAAGGGCACCTTATTTGGCAGATGGTTTTTTAGGTTCATGTGTGGCTTTTGTTTTAAAATATATTAATTTATTATAATGTAAAATCATCTGCCTGGGGGATGTGGGATGTTGTTGGACTACAACCAAGTATTGGCTTGTAGCCTTCTATACCAGGGTGCTAAGAAATAAATCCTAAATAGAAATGGATGAACAGTTTATGTTGAAAATGTATTCAACAGACWTCACCCTTCTTTTCTAAAGGCTTTCCTCAAAACAGTTGATGTTTTCTAGATTTTTTCAGCCCATGAAATGCTGTATCCTGATACTGCAAACAGCAGAAGTTACTTCCTTAATTGCAAATTATTTTAAATGTCTTTTCTCTCTTTGGGGGCTTCTTGGTCTTCTAATTACATTGCATTATTCCTCCTCTTTGATTAGATGAGTAAAAAAAATCATACACAAAAAAAAGAATTATTTATCACTAGTTTCTTAATACTGCTACTCATATACATATATAACTTATTACTAGTACTTTTAAGTATAAAAAATGACCAAAGGACATAGGTAGGGAATACATGCTAAAAAGCTATTGTAAACTAATTTGAGTTTGAAACAAGCTGCATATTCCTTTCCTTCCAAATAATTTTGAAGTATACTGAAGTGACTTGTAGTAATTTATGTACATTTTAATTTTTGCTCTACTGACCCATTGACACTGATTTCCTGAGCTCTTCAAAGAATAGTTTAAAACATCTCCAGTAGGTGAGGATTTAAAGATTTAGATTTTTTTTTGTCTAAAGACATAGATTTTTTTTCCTTCCATTGGTGTTTTAGTAGGACAATGCACAGTTCTGAAGTAAGATCATGATATTGGCTGTGATAGCTACGACCACCCACAAGCTCATTTATAGAATTTGTCACCCTATTTTAGCATATTTGCTGAATTCTAATGACTTTTTTTTTGTTCATTTTCTGCCAAGTGAAATGTAGGTTTGTATAGCATCGTTACATTACTGATGATCAGAGGTGGCATTGGGCCACTATGTCTGCAAAGAGAAAAATTAGATGAGCACCTGATTTTTCACAACACAATTTGCAGTTGTAGAGCACTTCTGTAATTGGTGTTATTTAAAGCAGTTTGCTACATCCACTGGTTATATTTGCTACATTTACCTTAAAGGATCTTATGGGAATGCCAGTCTTCTTCATATTCATTACTTCTGCCAGTTATAAAACTTGGAGAAAACGACTGAGGAAGAGACAAAATATACAAGCAAGATGGATGAAYGCAAACCCAAGTTAGTATTTGATGTATTTCACATTGATCCTTTTGCAAACTGAAACTGGACTAGAATAATGGTGTGAAGGAATAGTTAAAGRCATTAGCTTTGACCTTAGCTGAATTACAGAATGATCACAGGGCAATCTTTCTTTTAATTGCAAGTTATCAGAAGAAATTCACACTTTGGGATTTGAAAGGATAATCACAAACTACTGCATTAAAAGTGCTGATGTTGACTCAAAAATTCAGTGATTTCGACAATGAGTATCATTACTCTGTTCTCAACAGCACTTGCTATGCTTGGGAAAAAGCTCTTGTCTAAATCCAGAAACCTGCCATGTTATGCTCCTGTAATTTCATCTTTACAATTAGTTTTTAACACAGTGTCAGCAGAAGAATGCCCATTGACAATGACTAAGCAGAGAGAGAGGAGGCTATTTTTTACGGTSCAAAACATTTTCATTTTTTTCACTTACCCACACTATTTGTCTCTTTCCATCATCTGTTTTGTCTCTTCAGAAAGCCAGGCTGTGAGCTGTCTGTGGCAGGCACCCATTTTTCATTTTCTGTGTGGGTAGGAAGTCTAATATAAATAAATAATAAAAGGTCTTTGTCACCCCTCAGACAATAAAACTTTTAATGTAAGTTGTGAGACTTCTGCTTGGGTGTGAACAGGTTGCATTAAGATTCTGGCTACAGATCATTTACATTGATCTAGAAACCCATGAAAAAAAATACCACAGACTTTATTCATGCTGAGTTGAAAATTTACCCTACCAAGCCCCCTGTTGTGGATTATCTGGAGAAAAAAAAATCCCAATAACTACAAAAAAGAAAAAAGAAGGACTATCATCTTCTGGTAACGCTRATGGTAGCAACAAAGCTACCTGCTTCCTTGTCTGCCTCAGGTGGAATTTATTACTTTATGCTTGACTACCTCAAAGATCTTAAAATCAAGRTTAGTAATCAAAAATATTTTGATTGCCAGCTTTATTTCTTGAGATGTTACAAGAAGGCATTAAGTTCRTATAATGAAGTAAATAAGCAAACCAGACAATTATACAAGAAATCTTAGCTAAAAGAGATTACAGAAAGATTTGACAGATTACAGGCTTCTAACACTGTCATAATCACTATTAAAATCTGTAATGTCATTAACATCAAAGAACTGGAACAAAAATAAACAAAACTGAAAAATGTTTAAAAAGAAATTTATTGTTGTAGCCTCCAGTACTGCTGCAAAATATAAGAGGCAATAAAGGAGAGAAAGAACATTTCAGAAGAGGTTGATGAAATGAAAGMTGTGGAGAATTATCTTCATCCTTCTTTTCCAGCACTTAAAATTGAAGATCTCACATCCACTCCAAAATAATGTCTGTTAAGAGTGCTCTGTCATGGGGTAAAGGGGGTGTATCCAAGAGACACATACCAGTAGTACTAAAATCTGAGAGGACTGAATGGCAGAAGTCATAATTTTCTCCATTGTTTAAAAATCCTTCATACTTATGAAATTATTTTTAATATCAAATGTACATTCTTGTTGTTTACATCAAAATTTCCTAACAGGTTAGAAACACAAAAACAGCTTTTTTGTTCTTAGGCTTTTATCTAAGTCAGAAGGAGCTGGTGAGCTAAGCTAGATGGTGCACCTCAATTATTGCTGCTTTTTTTCAGACAGAATGGTGAGATTTTTGATGACGATAATATCTTTGGGTGGTTTTATGACTTTTTGTCACCCATGATATTTTTACAAGATTTTGAATATTCTGTATGTGTGTTTTCAAAAGAAAGGTGGAGCTTTCTGTTTGATGGAAGCAGTTGGTATCTATCAGTAAATATATGTTTCTAAGTTTCTAAGGAAAATACCCCAACAACTGACCTGTTCAGAGCAGCTAACTAATTTTCAAAGAATTTGACCATTTCTTAGATTACAAATTTGAATATATAAAATTTGAATTGAAAAATTTGAAAATTTTATTTCAAAATTTGAAAAAATCAGAATGTTATGTAAGATGTTACTAAAGAAAACTGAGTCCAGGCCTGTGATTCTCCAGCATTTACTGAATTTGGTATCTGGTTGCAGAAAAGAATATGAGAATTCAATCAGGAGATAAAGAAACTAATTTCAGAGAAATGACATGCTTCAGATTAAGACTGAGGTGGTGTCAGAAGCATAATTGATAAGAAATACATTTTATATTCAAAGCAGAAATGGAACAGCAAGGTGATTAGAAACAAGACAGGAACATATTCATACAGTTAATTATGACTTCTAACGCAGAGAAATTGGATTTTTGGTCCCTCATCTGTTTAGACTTTTCAAAATCAAGCTCATGTGAAGGGTAAGCAGAGAGGGATAACAAAGCTTCAGAGAACAGCCCAGCTTTGTGAAATTTTTGACCTTTGATCAATCATTCCAGAGTATCTTCTGAGTCTAGAGTCTGAATAGTAGAAAAGCTGCAAAGACACTACAAAGAAGGTAAAYGGGAGGATTAGGAAAATCTGCTCTCAGATTTAAAAGGATAGAGCCCTGACTGTACTGTAGAGAAAATGAGTAAGCAACCCAGTATGTGCCATCTCCTGTCTTAATTATAGATTCAATATCATCCTAAGTTTTGTCTGAGTTAGTGTCAGAATTGCAGGTGCTATTAAAGCTGTCTTTTTTTGCCAGTTTTTCAATTACCTTCTGTTTCCAACTCTCTGCAGAATACATGGCTGTGTGTACAGGGATGTAATTTAGGGCAACAGAAATGACACTCTTGGCCTCTTCTTGTTCACTCAGATTTATCCTTCAATAGGTGCAAAAGAGAAAAAACAATTCCAAACACCAGAAGTTTGGTCCAATGCATAAATGGTGGTAAGCTCTTCCAACCCCAGTACCATACGGTAAGAAAGAAAGAAGGAAGGAAGGAAGGAAGGAAGGAAGGAAGGAAGGAAGGAAGGAAGGAAGGAAGGAAGGAAGGAAGGAAGGAAGAAAGGAAGGAAGAAGGAAAGGAAGAAAGAAAGAAAGGAAGAAAGAAAGAAAGAATAATTAATGAACAAAATGAGTCCCACATTCGAATGTGTTAAACACAGAGCGTGCATTTTTCAAAAAATTGAACTGGGCACTACTCAGGCAGGGCACTTGCCATTTCGACATGCCATGTGGACTCTGGTGTAAAAAAAAAAAAAAGAAAAAATAGTAATGCATATGTGTGGTAATAATCTGCACATGACTGGTTGCTGTAATGTGCACTGCTGTAGTGCCAGCAGGGAAGTGAGTGATTGCCTCTTGCCTACACAATGGGCACTGGCTTTGCCTTGCATGGTTTTTCAGCAGTAGAACAAATTAGGTGGGGGGAAGCAAGAAATGAAAACTGCTGCCTGACTCCTCCAGCTCTCAACCCTTGAGCCTGGTCTAAGAAGTCAGTAAGAAGTTTTCTTTATTTTCAAAGATTTTAGGTGGTTTACTTGCCCAGGGAACTTGCTGAGCATGAGCTGAAAGGAAACCAGCTGCCTTTTGCTTTGACCTCTGTGTCTTTTAGCCTAGGTGGTGAGACATGTGCCACAGAAGCTGTGCTCATCGGGAAAGTTTCTATTTGTTTTGCTAGTCTGGTGGCTCATCCGGAGCAGTTTGATATTCAAATGAATCTGTCAGAAACAAGAGTGTGGTGCTTCAGTTCTTGCTCAGGCCTGATGACATTGATTTGTGAGCATACTGCTTGACTACGGGATGTGTGACAGATAAATTTTATCAAAATTAAGGCACAATTAAACATTTCATCTTCCTAATTACTGGCTGTAGATTCAGCCTGATGACCATGTGCTGTAAGAAATCAGCGACCATTACACATTTTAATGGAGCACAGCTGTCTTACAGCTTGGTAATATTTGCACAGTGCCACAGAACTGTAATTTATGATAAAAAGAAAAAATGTGTATTGGCTCTTTTTTGCCAAAATAGATTAAGGATTCATATACTTTAATGAGATTTGGACCCAGCCTTGGATTATCGTTATRAATGATTTATGTGCATGTTGGTGGACTCCTGTAGTTTTGAGTTGATTTGTGTTTTGGTCGACCAATATGTAATTCAATATTTCCTTGTGTGCCAGTGTTTGCATTCTTTCCCCTGTCTCCATTTCAGTTGTTTTTCCTCCATAACTGAACAAGAAGGGCAAGTGGSAAGGTTAAGAAAGTATCAAGCTGTATTTTCCAGGAGATTCCCTCACAGCAAAACTCACTTTTGAAACCCCTCCCCTGTTCTCCTGCTCCACACCTTGAGCACGCAGAGAAGAGGAGGGAGGGAGGTGAGGGGAGGGGGTGACACCAGCCTGGATCAGGGTCACTCCTGCAGCCTGGAAAGCAGGGCACAGGGGAACAGATGCTACCTGAACCCCTGCTTAGCCAGAGACCTGCCCRAACATTGCTGTATCTCAAGGCAGAATATCAAAAAACCTTTCTCCTKCTTCTTTAAAGCATGACCTACAAAAGGGTGTTTGCTCACGCACTTGATATTTCTCCTGTTCCAGTCATTTTTTTTTTCCAGAAAATGTGCTGCTCCTCTAAAGGAAAAAGAAACTAAATAACATATGTACCAAAGCTAAAATTTTTGGATCCCCCTTTCTTCTTCATTCTTTTCTTCACTAGGTTTCTTTCACAGATTATTTACAGAGTGTGTGGAGCTGGGAGAATGATGAAGATTAAATTAGGTGTTTTATATGTACATATATATATATACCTATATATACACACACACACACAATGGCAGTGTTTGTATTTGTGCATATTTTATTTTTACATTAAACTTAATGAACCAAATTCATATTGAGTTTAACCACCTAGATTTCCAAAGTGTCACACCTTGGAAGTCCAGAGTTTGGCCCCATATGTCGCAAAACCCTGAGATCCATATGCGTAGATGAATAGAGAAACTAAATTCTAATTTTCATAATAAAAAAAAAAAATCCTGTCCAAGCTTGATTTACTTCAGTGTTCATATGCTGGAATGTTTCATACTGTACCAGGTTGCATATGCTTGCACACTAATTCTCAATTGCCGTATGCAGTTTGTGACAACCATCTGCTAAGACCTCCCTTAGAGTTCTTTCTCCCACTCAGCCCAGCTGAAATAAAAATATGGACAGAAACAACTTCTGCAGGGAGATGAAAAAGTTAATAGGGGACTCGGAGTTAGACTGCGCATCTGATTCGAATTCAGTTGCTCTTATAACTTATGCCCTACTTATAAAATATTCCTGAGGTGTAAAACATTAAATATAATGGAAAACTGTAAAATAAAGCCATACTTCCTTTGACAGACTTGACTGTGCTGGAAAGGTATTGCTAAAATATGTACACACAGTGCATGTGTTAGCTAGCCCTCACTAACAATTCTAAACCAGCAGCTTAGATTAACTGTGCATCRCACCTTATCACATTAAAGTACCCTAAAGCAGGAGGGGGGTGAGTGGTGAGAAAAAGAGGGTGCGAGAGAGAAGGAGCTGAAAAATGTGCTTTCAGTTTCATTGACTGAAAGAGAAGAAATTCCTTTAAAGCCAGTCTCATCAGAAACTGAGTGCTGGGCATTGGCTGCTCCCATTTAAGGCAGAGGGGAAAGCAAGAGGTTAGAGGATCTGAAAAKCAGGTAAAGGAAATGACGAGATGAACAAGTGATGAGCAGGGATGGAGGAGGGGGCTGTGAGCTAAGGAAGTGAAGATGGACTGTTGCATTCCACTATTTGACTTTCCCTTTACCACATAGTAACGGGCTAAATTCCCCATCACGAGTAGTTTTGAATACAAATGAAAACAGGAGAAAGTTCAAAAGTCCAAATGGCCTGTCCCCAAAAAGGACTATGTTACAGCTGTGGAGTGCAGGTGGCAGTGACAGACAAATGAGGGTTTAGCTAATTTGTTCTCTAGACCTGCCCCTGAAACAATTAAGTTGATCCAATCAGATTTTTCCACTTCTACCATRTAAAGCCTGATGAGTCTTCCAGTAGTGTTACCTCTTGTGGAAAAAGGTGGCGATAGGTTTCTTTAGTGCTGCTCCTCTGCATATTTTCTGATGTTTTGGTAGTGTAGAGCAGAGGTAAGGGTGACTYCAGGTGTCTTCTGGAAAATCTCTAYATACACGCCYGTAGGRTGCTCATCTAGTTCATAACAGCATGGTGGTTTTGCCCCATGTTTGGTTCATGAGAGCAGGTTAGTGGCCTGAGAGAAGAACGAAGAATTTTGAGATGGCCATCATGGGTCTTGCTCTGCATTTCTGTGCTGACTTCAGCAGTTTTTCARCGTAATCTTGAGTGAAAAACCCATCTCATTGGGGAAGACCAACTACTCAGAATTAAAAGGGATAGGAAGGAAAAGGGAAAGGAGGAATAAGTTTTGATATGATGAAAAAATCCCATGCCTGGAACCCATGTTTTGCTGGATTTTTAAAGCCACAATGTATTTGGCAAACACAATATTCCTAGGACAGATTGTTTTAGGTGATAACCTTGGACTTTAAAGCCTCAGTAGGTCATAAGGGAGTTTTGCCCTAGAAATTGCAAGACTGCACTTGTGTAAACCTTGAAGCTGAAATGGGCTTGAACTATTTTAAGAGCTTTTAAAAGGCTAGCATATTAAGTTATATATCAATCTGTCCCCCATTGGTTATTATCTTAACAGCTACTCTAAGTGTAGCCTATCGGTTTTAAATATAGGAACAGCAGTAAATAGTGCATTATGATATTCCAGATGGAACACTTAAAATAAATTGAAATATCTGTATATCTGAGAGTTTTCTACAGCACCACTATTATGTCATCATTTTCTGTAGGTAGTGTAAAATCCTCTTATCCCTACAATATTAAAAAGTTTGAAGACATGGATGAGTGGAGAGCTGATGACAACCAAATACTCAGCAAGACTTTTTGGCTGCAGAAAATGTATCAGGATTTGATGCAGGAGTAGAAACGAGGTAGGAGTGTACGAGGCTCTGGGATCTGGTTTCTCTTATTCTGGTCCTGCTCATGCCAACTCTTGGAAATCTCTATGAGGCACATCTCTCTCATCTTGAACCACCTATTGCTGACTCGAGCATGTGGTGCCCTGAGAGGCGTCTGCTCTAGAAGGAGAATAACTACATTAAATGGAATCAGGGAATATGACAGCTCTAGTGGCCCTGATGGGTAAAACATCCTGAATTCACCTGAAGATTGCATGGCCTCCCCATCACACAGCAAAACTGATGTGCTTTATTCACAAGTTAAGGGGCAGTGAAATCACATCACAATTTTTTCCTCTGCTGCAAAATTAGCTGCACTTGCTTTTGGGGGGACTGGTGCTTGAAGGGAGGGGGTACAATTCACAGCTGAAACTGAACTGCCAAGCCTCTCATGTGATACCTGCACTAATTAGTACATGGGTATTGCACCAATTCCCACTCAGAGGACTCTTCAAATCTGCTTTTTTTTGGCCACTTGTATTGCTTAGGATGTTGATGCTTATCCCACCACACAGAAGGGAGTTCAGCTGCTCTCTTTAGTTGCTCCAGAGGCCCAGTACCTCAGGAACTTGAGAAACACAGAAGGCAAATTATCATGTCTCTTTGTGCGTGTGTGCTTGCTCCCTGGTTCACTGAATAGGTCAACTTAACATTCCATGTAAATATACCCCAGCATACACCCCAGAGCAAGGTGAATTACACAGGACGAATGCCAGAAGGTAAGTCACAATGGTGCTAAGTTGTGCAAAGATCCTTTTCTGTCATCATTGGTCTTGCCTGCAGTTGAGTTGGCTTTAGAGCAATCGGTTCCTTGGAAGATGGTTGGGAAAGATATTTAGCAGACCCATGCTTTCATGGCATGCAAATACACATTACTTGCTATCTACTGTAGATTTCCTTATCTCTTGGAAGCCACTTCCTGCACTGGGACGTTGTGGTCACTTTTCAAGTAAGGTGCAGGCAGCATATGGAACCTGCAGCACCGTACAAAGGCTCAGTATTTTTWACTCTTATCCCTAACTTTAAACTCCAGAATCCTGGACTCCAGGAGGTGCTACAGGTGGAGAATGACTATAGACAAGTTGTCTATAGTCAAAAGGTATCCCTTTTGCTTAATTGATTTTGTGCAGGTTTCCTCTTGTGAGCTAATGAGGTTAATAGACTTCAGTTGCTCTACCTGTAGTTTTTCTCAAGTCAGAGTTGGCTCCATGTTTAAACTTCTGAAATTAATTAAAAGAATCATTGGATTATAAAGCATTCTGATGCTGTGACCAGGAGGTCCCCTATCTCCTGTTAGCCTTGTATTCTGCTCAGTTAATTCCACAACACACYCCATGCCAGTGGAGATATCCAAATGTGATACCTGTGCTTATCAGCTGCAACATAAGGGAAATGGGTAAGCTCACACCTCTGCTGGCAATGAGATGCCATAGAGATGATTTATGCAGAATCCCAGGATAACTTCCTGGTTCTTTCACAGAGCTGCTGGTTAGCACCAGGTACCTCCGCTGCTGCTGCATCTCAAYSAGGGCCAGGTGAAATTCCTTTTAAYTAGGAGTACRTGTGCACAGCTGATCATGCCAAGAGACTTGGRTAATGTCAGTCTTAAGAAACAACTCTTTCTCCAGCAGCTTTYCAGGGTGAAGTCAACTACAAAAGGGGTTTCCTTTTGTAAGCAGGGAAAAATAAGTCAAAGCTCTCCACATCCCCAAGGTCAGTTGGTGGGCCCTGGCCAGTGCAGGGCATACAAACATAGCTCTCAAATTATCAGTTCAGTTTTTCTAACTGTTGGACTATTCCACACTCCAGGTTTGTTCTAGCACTTATGATATTTATTTAGGGGTCCTGTGCAAGCTATCAAGACAAAAGCATTGCTGGAATTAGTTATAAAATCTCCAGTTCATGGAGTCTCAATCCCTAATTTTGGATACAACCATATCAACCCTGTAGTTTCCAATAGAATTTCCACTTATTGACACCAGTATGAGCTGCTGAAAGCTGTTACCTGTACATTGCTGTGTATGTGCTGGGAAGAAKCACCTTACAGGATGCCAATGTCCACATAACCTGGTATCTGTGGCAAGAGTCACTGTAAGAGCAGCTGGACAGCTGAATGCAGAAAAAACTCTGACAGATTAGTTGCTCTTACTGATAGGTGTTACTGTGACAGCATATCAATCTTTTTAAAGTAATGCATTGCCATTCACAGGTCCATGGGCTGCTTTTATTCTTCCATCATCATGTCCATGGCCTTCAAAGTTACAGCTGATGGACCTCCTGTCAGGACCCAGATATTTAATCAGTGTGACAGCATCCTACATTTTTTGAACCCCAGAGGCCCTGGAAAACTTTAATGCAGCTTCCAGGTAAAGTTCAATCCACATGGCTGAGTCCCCTGAAGTATTTTTTGCAGACAACTCCCCTCCCCCATATTTTAACATACCCAATGTCCTTTACATTTGAAGAAACTGGAGGGATCAGCATGAAGGCCAGATATTATTGCAATAAACACGTGCTTTACAGAGCTCTGCCTTCCACTAAGAATGTGGTTAAATCCCGCCACTTGGAAGAAACAGGACTTTTGATAACAATATTGAGTTTCTCACTATCACAATCACCAGTTAACACATGTTTGTGAGCTTCTGTAACCTGGAATATGAAGAGGAACATTTTTTTTTTTTCAGGAAAGGAAAACATGCATTAACATTTGATGAGTACAGCAACAGTTCTATTGATAAAGAAACATCCTGTTGCTAATCTCAGTTATAGTGTCCGTGCAGTGACAGAATTCCATCACAGATCTAGAGTTATTCAACATTGTTATAAACTGCAATAACAAGCTGTGCTAAGGCAGTAGGATCACTTGAGAAAGTCACTGTGGACTTGGTTTGCCCCTCGGAAAGCCCCACTTGGAAAGTCCCTCATCGTTACCCAGCTGTAGCAACTGACCTCACAAAAGACAATGCCTCTTTTTATTTATCTTGCTTCACTGGGATAAAATTATTCCCTCTCTCTCTTTACATCTGCACATAAGCATGCACACAAGATCAGAATCTAGCCCAGAATTCTTTTGTTCACAGCACTTGCCAATGAGTATACCAATTAAATGCAATGTAAATAAATGCTAGCCACATTATTATATGAATTTTCTTTAGAAGGGAATGTTCCGGAATCCTAATGGCTGCATTTTCTTTGTCTCTTTGAGTTTTATCCCCTTTACATGCAACATTATTAGATATACTCATTGTTTGACTTAAACAAATAATAGTGTCTGTAATTTTGCAGAAACCAGTTCACTTATAGTTAAGTAGAATGCTATATGTCAGATGTGTCAATGTGATATGTATAATTAAAATTTAAACAATGAAAAATAGCCTCAAACATGAAAATCCATTCGTGCTAGTCATTAGATTTTAACTATGCTTTAAGGTTGTTAATGTGAAGAAGGGGAAGACACTTCAGCTGACCATGCCTAATGCAGCAAGCATGCAGCAGAATGAAATTATTTATTTTCTCAGCACTCAATAAAGGAAGCAGGAGTATTRCCTATTAAACGATAGCACCTTTGATGAAAATGTTCCTTAGTTGCTAGTCCCTTACCATTGATTCTATCCAGAATTTTTTTACTCCAGGTACTACATTGCATAAATAAGCTGACCTGTCAGGTTTTTGGCAATTTATGGGGCTGGTCAGGCTGTACATTCGTGCAGTTTTTTGTTGCAATGAGATGTAATGGCTTTTCAGCGCACCATAAGCACAGTTGTGACCACAGGCTCACTAGTGTCATTTTGTGTGCAGTAATGAAGCCTGACGAGTGGTCTCCTGCTTGCAGATAGCCGGCTGTTGTCCTAAAAATGCAAACCATTGCCTCAGGCCATGGAATCAGGAACAGGCAAAGGACAGTGGCACAGGCACGGCTCCCCACTGCTCACCCTCCCTTTAGCACACTGTACTTGGATGCAGTAGAATAGTCTTTACCCTTGTACATAAGGACACAATGAGAGAAAGTGATAAAAGCAATTGTATGAAGGCCATGTTGGAAATCGGGTTTTGTGAAGTTGARCTGACATTTAGGGGGAAAAAAAATCCATTTCCAATACATTTTCCCCCATGCACAGTGGGTCCTTTGAGCAAAAATGCTGATCCTCATCACTGTTTCCCTTCCTTTTTTTTTTGGCTGATCTGTATAAATATTTGTGCAGATACGTGCATGCATGCTTACTTATATTTATTTATATTTTGAGAATATGTACGTACACCCACACTAGCACACACRTAAACATGTGTACATATATACAGAGAGACAGAGCTAGCAGGCACAGCAGATCACAGGAACAAACCTCGCTCCTTTTTTTCTTTTTTTTCTTTTTTTCGCAGCTCATCAATATTCCACGGCCCAGGAAGGCCAGGCGTGCACGGGGGTTCACACTTCCCACGGCACAGCCGGCCCCATCACAGATCCCCCTCCTTGCTTTGCCACCCCAGGGTCGCCACGAGAGCCACCCTGGGCTGGGAGATGGCTCGTTTTAGGGAGGAAAATGAAAAATCATTCTACCCTGAGTCAAGCAGCAGTTAGGCTTCATCCTGGAAYTGCATGATTTGTGGTTTAATTAAGCCCCTTTCCCCACACCAACCATCATGGAACAGCCTGGGTGCTCACAACAGGGGACTGTCTGAATTCTGAAACCTGGAGGGTGGTTTGTTCTTCAGGAGGGCAGGAGCTGCTTTTGTGGTTTCCACATGCACAACCCAGTGTTTTGTAAACAACTACAGGCAAAGGAGAAGGGAGCAGAAGTTACAAATCTGTTTCAGTTATAACCTCGTTGCCATATCCCTTCTCACTGTTTCATAGCCCTTTGGGAGCCATCCTTCCCTGCAAAACTTGTCACGTGGTGGGAAGTGTCTTTGCGAAATGCCACCTTACAGGAAAACATGGAGCCCAAGGCTCTTGTCTCCTCTTGTCTTGGCTAAGACATTTCCAATCTTTATCTTCAAAATATTTGTCCCCTCARCTCACAGAGTGCAAAAAGCTGCAATTTATATGGGGTTTTTTTTGTGCAGTAGCGGAGATGGTTGGTGCATGAGGTTGAAGATGGGGAGGGAAGATAGGGGTTTGTTGCAGGTACAGTTCATCAGCTGCATTTTTGTCTCAAAAGTGAAACCCTGGCCCTCAAATACTTAGAGCACATCTTTTCACATTTCTTCACTTCTGAAATAGGAGGAAATAAGTGATGAAGTATTAGCACTACTACAAACTAGCAGTTCATCACATTATGTGTCACAAAAATGGCAAAAGCAAAAGCAGCAGTTTTCATTGTCACAAGCAGCAACGTGGCTAAAAGCATCACATTACATTTGTCTTTATTTCTTAAATGTGCAGGTTAATATTGATATTTTTGAAATGTTAAATATAAATCAGAAAGCATACMGAATGTACAAAGTTGCCTTGGGAACCTTTGCTTTATTTTTTTTTTCCTTTCTGAAATTTTATGGTAGAAATTCTGCAAAGTTAAGGTAGCATTAACTCAGTCTTTGGGTATATATAATACAAAATGCTTGAACTTCTGGGACAGCAGCTATTTCTATGGATACAGTATGTTGAACAGACATGGAACAAAGAAAACCAAAACAGTTGGTTCTCTGCTGTCAAGGAAACAAGCTGCTCTTTCTGCTTAAATATCTCTTACCAGAACCAGGAGGGAAAAATCCTCAAAAACTCAAGTTTGTACTTAAAAAGAAGGAATCTGACATTCAGGCCCTGGWATAAATGTATTTTCAGATGTTTTGATAAGGGATACTGTTATGTTTGCTACAGTTAAATCAATATATCTCCCTAAAAGCCTCTAAGGTTAAGGTTACTCTTAAAGGTAAATACTAAATCATTTTTTGAGAACAGTAGGAGTCCAGAAGGAAAGTGAGGAAACATTCTGCAGTGTTCTGGTTTTTGTGCTGCACACAGAGCTCTTACTTAGATTAAATTCTGTTATTTACACTCCTGTAATTCAAACTTCTTTTTAAAAATAAATGGATCKTGTTCCTATTCAATTCTGTCATTCAAAACACTGAAAACCAAATCTCGTATTCATTCACAGCCCAAAAATTCTAATAGGTTTATTTGCTTCAGAAGTATTAAAAAGTRGGTGGGATAGAATTGGTTCATCTGATAAACAGGCTAAATGAAGRTGGACATACATATTCTATATGGTACTTCCAATGTACAGATGGCATGGGAAACTGCAGATACTTGGAACCATGGTTAAGGTTACATGAAAGAAGGAGACTACAGGAAAAAAATKACTCCAAGCATTTTTAATATCTTGGAGTTACCTCCTGGTGAGTGACATTCTGGTTCTGGTTGGAAAAAGCTTCATCTTGAGCTCCTGCACTTTAGTGAAGGACATTGCAAAATCCTCAGAGAAGCACAACACCAGAAAATAGGTCTCCTCTAAGACAAAAAAATATCCCAGGAAAAAGCTTGTGATCTGACACACACCAGTGAAGCTCACAGCYGTTCTGGACAAAGTAGATCCAAAATGCCCAGCTAGCTTTGAAACACATMTACAGACACAAATCTTTGTCTATTCACAGCACCATTTCTAATTTGAACCAGGAAGCAGAATTGAGGTTGAAGGCTAATGATGTATTTAGTTAAAGCTGTCTTTGTTTATGGGCTGTGTAGGCTTTCCCTGGCAGGTTTTGCACTGTCACAGGTGACAGGGAGTGTCCTCCCAGTGACAGGTTCTCCTCATGCCCAGGTCCTTAGCCCCCTAGCCCCCAGGAATTAGAAAGGCACACRTATTCAAACTTAACCCTTCTGTGAACAGCAGTCTTCCTGAGGGCTGGGAGCTGCAAAGGAACCAWAATGTACAAAACAATCCTGTCTGGWGACAGCRTTTGTCTTGGTTGTCACAATTTGGCTCACTGCAGAAAAAAGGTTGATTTTGAAGAAAATTGCCATTAAAATCCCTGCTCCTTATAAAAAGTGACCAGAAGTAAGCTCTTTGCCTTGCTATTCTTGCTTTCCATATTTGCTTTGTTGCTCTCGTAGTCTAGGAATGTTTTTTTTTTTTTTGAGAAGAGGTTGCGAAACATTTTAAAAGCACAGCCCTTGAGAAATGAGAAACTGATAGATTCAAAGGCGTACTCTGAAAGGTCATTGAAGACGCTACACTTAGCCACACTAAAGTAAGAGTTACCACAGACCTAGTATTCACCCGTAATTAGCTTTGCAGTGTCTTCTTCACAAGTGCATTCATTATAAAATTCCATATMATCTTTGAATTTCCTGGGTTTTCTTACTTTGTTTAGACACTATTGTAGTAAAAAAGCAGAGTGAGTTTGGGGGGAGGGAAAGGTTTGTAYACTTCTGAATATTTGAGCTGTGTTTAATCATTCTCATGTGTGAAATCCTTTATTAAAAAAAAAAAAATCAGTTTATCTGATACTTACTGCTCTTTAGTACAGCACAGCTTGGTAGCACTAGGTACGTCTTGTTGAAAGTATGTCCATAAATATGTCCCTTGCAGCACAGAACAGCTTGTTAACTTGGCAATCCTCAGCAATTTGCTTTGAAAAGTTTGCCTCAGTTTTGATAGTCCAAATGTAGGGCAAAAACTCAGAGTAACTTTTTTAGCTAATTTTACCAATTGACACTTTCCTCCTAGTTTTAACTGCCTGTTTACTAGAACAAGGACTACAACACTTCTTCCTCCATATTCAATTAGCCTTTTTTCAGTGTTTTATTTATTTTTAATGGACTGGGACTATTGATTTTCTGTTTCTCTAATGTACAATCTAAAAATAATAGAGTCCATTATCTCAAAGAAGTATTATTCTATTATCTTAACTGTATGTAAACCGGGTGCCACGGTTATACAGAGGATGGTATTATTATGAATTTGCAATGCTTTCAATCTAAAGAGAATTGCAAAAGTGGACAAATGCTATGCATCCATGTCATAGRCAAAATAAAYGGGRCACAGAGAGGACTARTAAACTGTCCAGTGCCAAAAGGCTAGAAAGAATCAGCAACATTGAGRAAAAAAACCCCAGATATTTGCATGCCTGGTGCTATCAAAAATTTTTACACTCCGTTTTTTGGGGGGGTGGGGGAGGGGTGCTGTTGGACGCTGTTGGTTTTTGTTTTGGGATTGTTTTTTTTGGGTTGCTTTTGTGGTTTCTTTGGTGGGGAGGGTTGGTTTGGATTTTATTTTTTTTTTTTTGTAACACATTCAGTTTGATTTTTTGGATATTCTTTTCAATGGAAGAATGGAAATAAGATGTCTGCATTATTCCTACACCAAATGCATTAGGTTGGCTTATGGGAGAAACCCTGAAGTGAAAACTCTTGAGTGTACATTCTATTTTAACCACATGAGGGCTGTGATTGGAGGTAATTCAAAGTGGGTTACGATGGTTAACTAAGTGAAAGATAATATCCCTCTGCCATTACTGTCTAGTAGGTCTCATTACTCCTCTGGGCATGCTCCTTAGAATAAATTAAAAGGATCCACTGAGAACCATTTTGCTTTGGGTTTTTTTATTTTCTAATGATTGCCAAAAGCCATTTGCTAGAATAGTACAGAATGTTTACAGATGCCTTAGGAAGAAAACAGCAGAATGTGGAACTAATTGTGTTTATTCAAGATAATTATGAAACACAAATGACCATTACTTACAACAAATCCCTTGACAGCTAGAGTTTGACTCATGGGGCCAGGATCAATCTCAGTAAAGAAAGGTCTTAATGTAAAGTTATACTGTCCATATGGACACCACGTATCAGCTATTGGAGTTATTGTGGTCACTGGCTATTGGAGTTATTGTTTGCCCTGCAGTGCTCTTGTATCTAACCAGAGTTGAGTACAGAACAGCCACAGCTGCTGGGAAAGTGGAAAGTCACATGGGGATGATGAGGACTTCAGAAGGAAGATGCTGCTGGGCTAGAAATTCTGAGAGAAGCAATCACAGACTTCTCTGGCAATTAAACCAGAACTTCAYAGGAAAATGAACCATCCTTGTTGCACCAGTGATGGGCATTTATTTCATCAGAGAATAAGATGCACAAACCAAATCTAAAGATATAACTATTAATTCCACCATAAAGAACATACTGTACACAATGCCTCCGTGTTCATCCCAATATGGTTTGTCAAGCCATCCCTACACATCCATGTAAAACCAGTATGCACACTTCATTCTTGAGTAAGAAGACAAGAGGAATCCAGTGCAGTACAGTGTTGGAATTGCATAAATGTAGATGTAAAAAAATCTCATGAAAAAATGGATAGTTAAAAAAAAA
>NW_026623675.1:576989-584427 GCF_030028575.1 Malurus melanocephalus
CTCTAATAATATCCAAATGGGTCAATATTGCCATTACAGTCCCATTTGACTTTATTCTTCAGTTGCTGTAGTTGAATTGTTTTTGCTTTGGGAAAAAAAAAAAAAGAGTTATTTAGACTACCAAAAATTTATTAACATGTGGTTCTCATACAGAGAGGTCATTTATATCTTTAATTGTGTGAAAACACAATGCAGGCGGTACTGCTTTTGTTGATTTCATTTTCTGGCAACATGCACAAAATCCAAATCCTAGWAATGTCCAAAAGAAAAAACAGCAAATTCTTTATTGACTTTGGATCTTGCTTGCCCATATGGATGAGGGCACACCTTGGTGAAATCCTGGACCTTAAATCACTGTGTATTTTGGTTCAATGGTCACTTAGCATACCATGCATGTAGCTTATGTTCAATGTTATAAATCAGCATTCAGTGTCAGTTTCAAAATTCAATGAAAAAGGACGAGTGTTAGAACTCGTGCACTAACACAGAATTGTTGATGAGGGTTGAAAGCCACCAGCAAATACATTGTGACTGAAAAATGCCAGCAGCTCAATGGGACCAGRAATGGCCTCAGCACACAGGTTGGATCTTAGCAGTCTGGGTCCCTGTTAACTAAGCTCCAATCTTTCAGTCCTGGTGATTTTTTTCCCTGGAAAAGAAAATCTCCACTTAGCTCACTGTTTAATATGGCCAGAAGAAATTGGACTGAGATCTCAAATTAATTGTCACAAATTTTACAGATGGTTTATCACACCTCCTGTGGTTTTTCAGTTTCAGAAAACTTTTAYTGTAACATTTCTGCTTTGATTTTTATTTTTCACATAATGGGTAATTTAGCTATAAGAAGGGAAAATTATTTTAGAATAACAGATAACCCTTAGAATGAAATTAAACATTTAACTGTGCCAAGCAGGAAGCTTCAGCAGGGTTTGAAAAATTTTCCATGGGTTTCCATTTAATTGCTTTAAATTATTTTTTATTTAGACCAACTTTCTCTCATTGACTTCAGTACATTCAAGTCAGACTGAGGAGTCAGTCCCTCATGGTGACAGGACTTTTGTCTGTTACAAGGAGCAGCCTGAGTTCACCAGTTTCCCAAACCGAAATTTTAGCCAGAAGGAAGCCTTACCTTTGCACTAGGGGGACACTGATTTATTCTACCACTGCTGTTAATGGCACAGGCATCATTATATGTTTGCATTCTCACCCTTTCTTTCTCTTACATATCCCCATGAAGAGAAAGAAAGGGTGAGAATGCAAACAGCATCGTGGGGCGAGCAGTTTGCACCAGTAAAAGCTCCTGGAATCTCTTGTCCTGTGCATATGGGTAAGGACAAGGAGAATTAATTTTAGGGGAGCTGCAAAAGAATAACAACAGAAATTAATAGCCAACTCTTTTTTTTTTTTTTTCAGATAGGCTTGTCAAAGTCTTCCAAGCAATACATGGAAGTTCTKAGTGAGGCAAAACCATAGCCTGGCGAGCTTGACCTCCAATCCCACATTTGAGTGGACTGGCTCCTCAGAGGTGGCTGCAAATAGCTTCTAGTGATGCCAGTCAACTGGGCAGAGCTGGAGAAAAAAGCCTCCAGAAACATCTACTTGCCTTCCCTTCCCTGGCAGTTGTGCCCCGTAAGGGTTAAGGAGCTGCCAGCCCTTGTGGCCACCCTGCTGTCCTTGCAGCCACCAGGTGATCCCTCCTACAAGCAGCCAAGGTGAGAGTACACAGGCAGAGGTGGGTGAGGTTAAAGATAATAAGAGTACAAACATCCACAGGGAGTTCAGCTCATGCACAAAGTCATAATTACATAGCCATTATCATCACGTGGGTGAAAAGAAATTGCTGTGAGCAGGGGCAGAAAACATTCACAAAGACAGGCTTAAGAATCAAGGATGGAAAATATCAGACTTTCTCCAGTGGATGCACCATGGCTTTAGCTAGCTTATAAAATGAGGATTGTTTGGTTATTCAGGTAGAAACCTGTTAAATGGATAACCTTGTTGCAACAAATTTTAATTTTTTTAGCAGGTCTGTTCTTTCAACAGGTATTGATTCAAGCAGCCTCAGCATCTATTTTTATCAAATSCATTTTAGAGGCACGGGAAATGCCACTGAGGATTTAAACCCCCAGTAAGCTACACAGAGGCAGTGTTTGTAATACGCTGCTTGCTGCTTTCATAAGCTGGACAAACCTCATACATTATGGGCCAAATTATGCCCTTGGATGAGTATGCCTGATTCCCACTGCTGTCAATGTGGCTGTCATAGAAATCTGTGGGAGACCAGCTTGTGCATCCAAAGAGGAATCTGGCCTAAAATCTATTGTGCTCATTTTCCTTACTTAGATATTTCTCGTGTCTGCTTGACTTACTCTCTTTTTAATTGAGGTAAAATGACCACACTTAAAGATATTCCTACAGAAAAAAAAAAAAAAATGTAAAAGACCTCTAGTTCTACGGTGTTTTGATTTGTGTGATTATAATTAATGGATGCTCTTTATCCAAGATTTTTTTGAAAAGTCACTATATAAATAGGTTTATAGAAATCTCATGTTTCTGCAGCCATTTGAGTTTTGAACAGGCTTGGCTGACCTCCCCTAAGAGCAAGCAAACATGGTCATTTCCCCACAAATTTTACTCTGCCAATACTCAGCTGCCTGTCRTTTGCTACCCTCCTGAAAGAATGCCTGAAAAGAGACATTCTGTAAACATTCTGCTGCCTTTGTGAGGCAGTAGCATCCCCCCTCTTCCTCAGGTAAAGCAGTCTGGGAATAAAGGATGGTCTGCAGGAAATAATTTGCAAATATATAATACCAGGAAAAGCCAATTGGGTTTAGCCCCCATGAAAATCAAACTGAACACATCTTGTGCATTTCTGATGGATACCATTGTGKGGAGTGTGGGCCTGAGGCTGCATGGTGACAACAGGGAGCATAGCACAAAGGGCCAGATCATCTTGGAAATRTTGCCACTCGTCCCTCTGATTGTCCTTTGGTGCCCTGGTCACCTCTCTGAGCTGCACACCAGGTTCAAGATTTACTCCGCTCTGCACGGCTGCTTTGAATTCAGTTTATTCCTAGGCAGCTAGTTGGAGTGGGAAATTTWTACATGCATTCAGCATTGTCATAGTCATATCTTGCCTGAGGGCATATTGATCCTTGTTACCATATTGACTTGATGCTTCTACATCTGCCAGCAATAGGTCTACACATTTTTTTTTTACATGAAGATTGCACATTTTCCTTCCCGTGCCCCAAATCTCCTTCTACACAGTCTCCTTTTATTAAGGTAAAACAGTTTTGGGATTTTTTAAATGCAGCTTTTAAAATATCTGTGTTTGCTCAGGTAAAGGTTTAGCAATTGTGGTTTAGCCCCAGCTGGCAGCTGAACCCCATTCAACTGCTCACTCCTTCCACTCATAGTGGGGTGGGGGAAAGAATCAGAAGCTTTAAAGTTAGAAAACATGGGTTGAGTTAAAGACAATTTAATGGGGAAAGCAAGAGCTGCATGCACACAAGCATAGCAAAACAAGGAACCCATTCACCACTTCCCATGGGCAGGTAGGTGWTCAGCCAKTCAAGGGAAAGCAGGGCTTCATCAAACACAACGGTGCCTTGGGAAGACAGACACTATCAGTCTGAATATCCCCCTCTTCCTTCTTCTGCCCCCACCTCCACATGCTGAGTGTGACACCATATGTTATGGGATATCCCTATGGTCAGTTGGGGTCAGCTGTCCTGGCTGTGTCCCCTCCCAACTCCTTGGGCACCTGGGACCCCTCGCTGGTGGGTGGGGTGAGAAGCTGAAAAGGCCTTGACCCTGTGYAAGCACTGATCAATAATAACCAAAACATCCCTGAATTATCAACACTGTTTCCAGCACAAATGAAAACCTAGCCCCCTACCAGCTACTATGAAGAAAATTAACTCTATCCCATCCAAAACCAGCACAGCAGTGATGGCTTCAATGAAAAGAAAGAGTAAAGCAAATAGTTGGAAATGACTTGGCAACAGAATTTSCTTTCTAAATTATAATACACAGAATGCACACTATGTGTTTTCACTCCAGAGTGAAAGAAACAAAGCAAAGGGGAAGTTACCTGTTCATTTATAATTAGCTGAAGACTGGGGGAGCAACAGCAAGATGGTCCTTACAATTGGTATGCTTGCAGCAGCAGATTTGCCACCACAAGYAATTTCTTCTTTTCACTCATGTTCTCCATACAGTTTCAACTAGAAAGGTTGCTAACCAAAAGCAGCTGCTAAAGTGGGTCCAAAGTAGTTTTTGCTTAACTTTTAGCATTTACTTAACTGATTACTAGTTACAAATCTGACACGCAGCAGACATAACAGTGCTCTCAAGGAGATTAAAGGATTAGTCACTCACTAGCTTAATCAGATTAATAGAGATTTTGAACACAATATATAATTCTATCCACAGAGGGGATACATGATAGCCACATGCTAACCTAATTTGAGAAGGGATACTAGGGATGGACAGACCCAGACAAAAGAGTRTAGAAAAAATTGCTCCTTATCACAGGGATTTTTCTATGTACTGCACTTGTAATACCACATAGAGACCTTATATTTTCTAGTGGAATTACAAAATAATGAAATACAACATTATCATCAGCTAATTGCGYACACAACACTGCAAGAAGACTCACGTAATGACTTGATATAAGCTTGAGATATTGGTATACACTAAACATATACGTGTGTTTTTACTTATGAAATTTATATTAGAAAACTTGTTTTTAAATTGTGGGAGTCCTTTTTTCCCCCCTGTCTTTTGATGACGCATCATCCAGGATCTGAAACGCAAAGTGTGGGGAACAACTCTGTAAAATATTAAAAGCTTTGTGGCAAAACTGAATTTAATTTGAAGTAGGGAGAAAGAGAAGAATTTGCTTTTATTTATGAGAGCTGCCAAAGCTAGTATTTAAAAATGGCTTTACCTGTGGAGAAATCTACTATTTTTTAAGAAAACATGCATTTGTCTTCCACATGGTTYGAATAAAGGGAAAAGTAGGGTGGACTCTCAGCATATTGAAACTGAGGTTTTCCTGTACAAGGAGTTACTTGATAACTGTAGTATTTTTATGAACAATTTCTAGAGAGAAATCATTGAAAGCATTGATATGAGCCCTATTTATACATGTAAAGAGAAAAAGCAAAGAATAATCAGTGTGACTCTGTCTTCATCTATCATTCTCTTCCTTTTAATCATTCTTTTTTATTTTTCTGATTTTTTTCCCCCCATTTCTGAGTTGGTGACCTTAACAAGTTCCCGAAGCATTTTGGAAGGTGTCAGTCTCGTGTCTGAATCTTATCTCCCTGACATCCAGTCTTCAGAAAAGAAGCACTTTTAAGAAAGAAACAAACAAATTAATCTCCATGTGCTTCAGGAAAGACACTGTAGCTGGAAGTAGGCCAGGTTTTCACTCTGAAGGATGCTCTGTGCTTGGCAAAGCCCAGAAATGTGTGTCTGCAACGGCTCTTCTGCTAAGATTTTGAAATTTAATAATTACAGTTCTTTAAAGGAGGAACTGCGGCTTAGTGGGGACGTAGCAGCTAACGAGGAGAAACCCGTGCTAGCAGCAATTAAATGTTTGTTATRCGGGAGCCGCAGAAACAAAACGGAACTCTCGGGGAGAAGCGCTCAAACTGTGCAATCTGGCAGCCCGCGGCCGGGGTCACGCGTGCGGTACATGCACTAAACGGGTCGGGGTGAGCGTCTGTGCGGCTGCCGGCGCTCCCCTCTCCTCGGAGAGGAACCATTGCCGGGTAGGACTCAACAAATCTATTTACAGCGGTCCGCTGGTACGCTCAGCGTTTGCCATCGGCTCTCCGCGCTGCTCCCGCACCCAAACGGGCCCCAGCCCCGGCGCGGCTCCCTCCCTGCAGCCGGCTCCTCTTTCCCCAGCTCCGGCAGTCGGATTTCAGCCACGCAACCCGTGGCAACCAGAATCCCATCACTGCTCTCCGACAGGAGAAACACAGACACAAACACAAAGCTGCCTTTGGAAAAAACAGCAATCGCCTGCTCAGGCTTTGCTTTAAAGAGAGAACGCGCTGAATTAAAAATGTGCCAAGAACAACCGGGATGGCATTGCTTTATTTTCACAAAGAAGTCTCTCCTAATTGCACATTAACTGTCTTTTCGCGAACAAACTTGTTTCCACCTAACGCTGACAGTCGCAGGAGCCCGAGCGTGTGTGTGTGCCGGGGGAAGGGCGGGGGGAGCTGCTTTGTGGCACTGTCTGTACGTCTCGTGCCTGCGCTGATGGAATTATTGTTTATTTTTTTAATTTTCAGAGGTAGGTTGATGACAGCTGAAGAAGACTGTATTTGCTGAAGAGCAGCATGATGGTAGAGAGGAGCGGAGCTCCTGAGGGAGATCTAATGGTGCCTCTCCTTCCTGCACAGAGATAAAGACTTATAATAAGCGTGTATGTTCACCATCTGGCTCTGTGCATGTGGTCCTTATGGAGGCGAAAGCAGCACAATCTGTAAATGATCAGGAGCCATCGCACTCTCTCCAGAGAATCCACGATGCAATCAAGGTGACAGATGGCATGGCCGCTGCTGTGGCCTCATGGAGAAGATCAAAATCACCTTCAATAAACTCTGACTGAAATGGGCATGAGCACCTCAAAAAAGTCAGTTTGTCAGTCAAACTGCGACAGCAAGCTGCATTGGGGAAACATAGCAGCCAGCTCTCTGTTTTCAATCGTTTCCGTCTGACTGAGCCTGAACTATGATCTTTCTCAAATTGTCCTTTCTGTTTAGCTGAAGCAGGCCAGCAAATTGCCAGATTCATAGCTTTATTGAAGGAAATTGAAAACATGATGTCCTCAATTCAAGGGACAAACAGCTGGCAGGTGCTTGGACACCCAAGCACATAAAATGGACCCCTAGTCTTTTGGACAAGTTTGTCCAACTTTTGTCAGAGTAAATATAGATATATAATAAAATAGATATAATAAAATCCCAATTTAGGCAGGGTTTATCAGGCATTAGCTGACAGCAATTATATGGCTGCAAATGAACCTTGTGCTACATATTAAATGCTGGGTTTTCCCATTTATGCTAAAAATTCCACATCTATTGCTAATGACAGTGATTTCCCTGGTTTTGGATGAATATCTGAGTATAACATTTTTGCCCTGACTGCTTATCAAGTATAGGCATTCAGGGCCCAATCCTGCAAGGTTCCCAATATGCCTGGCAAGGTGGCTCAGTACCTTACAGGATCAGCCTGTCCAGGTCAGACTCTTCACAGCACTCTGTCCCTCCCTGGTCACCACCCCCACCACCAGCAGCCCCAAATGCCCCATTTCTGCCCTTATGAAGGCAGAGCTGTACTTACCAGGTGTTTTCTGTCATTTTCCCTACTGCATGAGTAGCCAAAGGTCATAGCTGGGCTTCCCTGAAAC
>NW_026623675.1:584582-596799 GCF_030028575.1 Malurus melanocephalus
GGCTTCCAGGTTGAAGCTTCATTGCCAGGCTGAGAGGAGGCAGAGGATGGGCAGCCTTCCTCCTGCCCGCGGGATCCTGCCCCAAGATCTTCCTGGCCTGCTTTGGTACAAGAAATGGATCGACGTCTGCGTCCCCGCTCTGTGTGGCAGATGGTCACTGTCTTTCTCGGTTTGCTCGCTTGCATGTTTGGTTTTCTACCACCACATTTAAAAACGTCCCTATTGCCCTTAGCCTTTCCWGCTACTCATTTTTAGCTTCGTTACTTGTGAAATATTCTAGAAAGTCTCTTGGCCTGGTTCAAAGTCTTTTAGCAGCAGTGAGTCTTTTCAACAACTTCACTGGGTTTAAGTAAGTCCTTGGCACACACTTCTCTGTAAAACAGAGCGTTATCAAAGGCACTTTTTTGTAGTTTTGTTTTTTGATTCAGTGTGGAGCATGGGTCAYGTGTTGAACTCCAGGTTTCTGTTCCATCTGACTAATTTTGCACATAGAGTTGACCATCCTATCTTGCACATTTTATGCTTGCAAAACAAATAAATAGGTTGCCTTTGTACCTCAGTTCCTCTCTACCAACGTGATTTTGCATGCATGGGAGAAGAGCTGTGTTCMTTCTCACCAGTACACAGGTGCCAAGAGACTGTGACAGAAACGGCTCACTGTAAGCCTATGGTTTTGACCAGGAAAAATGGGATTTTGCTACTCCAGCACTCTAGAAGCTGGATAAAGAGGTAGGGGCAAAACCTTGATGTGACCAAGAAGAGCTGTCAGGAGAATGAGAGGGAGTTTTATAGATAAACTCCTGAGAGTTTCTGCTCTCTCTGTTGAGAAGTTTGGTTTGGGATTACAAGYTGCTGCTCTGCTTTTTCCTGCTAGATGGTTGTAGGAAGCAGAGCACAACAGGTATATGAACAACCTGTCCCAGAACTGGAGAGCTGAATGGACATTTCCTATGGTACAGTTCCCAAAACAGAGCTAATACAAGRGTAAAATAATAAATAYAATATTATAAGCCTGAAGGTCTTGYRTAGACCTTGTCAAAACATCTGGCTACCTGAYGTCTTTATTATGGCAACCAACCATAGATGTTTAGGCATTTGGACATTAAGATTTTGGAAGTCAAATGTTATGAAAAACTAATATACTCGCCCCAAGCAAAATCTAATTGGGACCTCTCTGAACCGTAGCTAAACYCTGGTACCTTTCTGTCTTGGGCTACCTCCTCACTGCTTTATTTTCTGTTTGTTTCTCATGCAGTGTACAGAGAGTAGCAGGGAAATCTGATTTGCTCCTGTGGTAAAGAGGGCAAAGAGCAGACCAGGTGGTTTGGTTGGCAAGCCCCTGTCCTCAGCTACACTGTGTAGACCCTTGTTTAGGGTTTGTTTTCCCCTAYAGTGATCTCCAGAGCAGCTCTACAAGGACTCTATTCCTGTTGRAGAAGAGGCTTGAATTGCTCCCTCCAAGGGAAGATGAATGTGAAATCACCTTCACAGACTGGTTTGAGTGTAACAAATGGTTTTATTTCTTGTTTAGTGGGTGACATTGCACGACACGTTATGCATGGTACATTTCAATACACATGTGCATTAGATCAGTGCAAAAAAAGCCCGACCCAATTGAAATTTTCCACTGCATGGCTGAGAAATTTGGAGGTCTTTCCCCAACAGAGGGAAGTTTCACTTAATGTGTAGAAATTTGAAGTCATATATTATGAGGAGGAAAAAAAGGATAGGTTTCTAGATAATTGAATGAAGGGAAATTTAGGGCCAGAAATGCTTTTGTCCTTGGATGTTCTTTCAAATAGGGACTCTGTGTCATGGACCTGTGAATACAAAGACTGCTTTTAAATCTCTACTTCTTGCATGACTGACACTTACAATTCAGTACCATCTTTCAAGGCATCCTTTGTGCACATTTATTTCAAAATAATGTATTAGACCTGTAAAACCTTATTAGAATATTTTTGCTACAATTACACTTCCATATTCTGTGAGTAACATTTAAGTTGATTGTTCCTTGTTTTAATATGACCTTATACCACAACAGCATCAATACAGTGAAAGTCACTGTCTGAAATGAAACAGCTTTTGTACTGGGTATTTTGTTACATATTGATGGAGGGGATAGTTGATTGTAAAAGGGAAGTGTTTTTGTTTTCTGGAAGTAAAATACAGAATTTGAAGCCTAGCAACGTTGCCTGGGGAACATTTAATAATATTGCCATGCCTGCCACATACCAGGGAAATGAACTTCCCCATGATGCTTGGAAACCTGGGATCACTCCTTGCCCTCCTTTTGTTTGGCTTTATCTCTTTGACCCTCATTCTGGTTAGAAAACCATATTGCTTCAATCTCTTTTACAAATCATTTAAAATGGAATGAAATCAGGAGAAGGGGAATATCAGCATAGAACAACCCACTCTCAGGAGTGGAGTCTCTTCCATTGCCAGCACAGGGCAATTTCCATTCTATTTCCCTGGATAGCTTTATGGGGAAATGGGATGTTCTACTTCCATAGTTATCATTGCAGCAAAGGCAATGAAATACCCCCTTAAGAGGAGGTCAACGCAGTCCAGTGTCAAGAGAAGGAGGTTTCAATGGGGAAGAGAGGATGAGAAAATTGAAATAAAGGATTGATTTCGAACAACAATGCCTGTGCTTCATAGATATGACTGTCTTTCATCTAATAAAGGTACCTCATAGAGGGGAAAAATTAAGTCATAAACATAGCAGATATCTTGTGCATGTGAAATGACACAAATTTCTTGCATTCCTCTGATCATCTGTGGACAGGAAAGGGGAATGGTTATCATAATGTTCTACTGTCAATTTTTGTTTAAAAATTTATGGGACATTTTACATAGCCAGACTGGTGGACACACTGGGATCAGCAGTTTGAACTGAAATATAGATTAAATCAAACTAGTACGGGGCATCCATTTGGAAATGTTTGGGTATGCAAAAGATGATATGGGCAAAAAAGAGGATGATTTTCAAGCAATTTTTTTCTTTTAGGCATGTGGACACACAATTAACAAAAAGTAGACAGATACATTTGCAGATTAAATAGCGACAAAAACCATGCCACTATTTTAAAAGGCCCATTTACACAGTGGTCTCAGCTTGATTTCTAATTGTTATTTAAGCAGAAAATGCTGTACTTTCTCCTGTGATGGGAGCAAATTAGTGAACTAGAATGGTCTAGCTAAAATCAGAAACCAGGAGCTGAAAATATTCAGTATGATTGCAGTATATTTCATGTTATGAATGCACCACAGAGCCCTCGGACCATTCTGTACTTGTATTACTATTTTACCAGCAGCTGCTGCATCTGGATGCTGTGTGGGGTCTGCTCTGACCTACCTGCAGCTCCACCAGGGCCACAGAGTGGAAGCCTGATAAGAGGACATGCATTGCTTTGTATGATAAAAGGTACTTTCTTTGTCTGGCAAACCACTCCTTTTGTATGCACATCAACCAGATGGCCATTTCAGTTTGTCTCCGGCTGTGAATCAGACAATATGGCAGAATTAAGGGAAAAGCAAAACCTTCCCCTCTGCTCCTCCTCTCTGTATATAAAATTAGAAATCAACAACCTTCAGGGAGATTTTATTTTAATACTTCTGTCCTTCAGTAATTTAGTGACTTTTGACTTTCTCAGTCACCGTGCATCACTCTCATTAAGGTGTGACTAGCTAAATGCTTAAGGACCATGAGATAAGGAAAAGGGTTCAAAAACTGGGTGACAAAAGAGGTGTGAGGAGCAGTGGTTATTAAAAAAAAAAAAAAAAAAAAAAGGTATATGGATAATTTTGGTGACTTCATACTAGCTACACTTTGCCTGGTGAGATTCCTGATGGTGTTTCGTGGACTGTGTCTGCAGTTCTCTTCTGTGTCATGCCAAAAAACCTGGGCTATTCCTGTAGGATTATACACAGGAAGTTTTTTTGCTGGTGGTCTGCACCGTGGTGGTGTTTTATCCTGGAATGGAGATCCTTCTACAAATTTTGGGGAGCCACCTCATTACCCTGCAAAACCTGCAGAGACTTTGGAAATGCAATTTGTTTCATGATCAGGAGGTGTAAGGCAGCTCTCATGCTGCTAACAGCATCCACACAGGTGGGGAATGTCACATGCTCTTGAGATATAAATGCTGGGTACAGCTGAAGAGGAAGAAACAACGCTAGGAAAGCAGGCTAACAGCAATCTCAGTAAACCTAGGTATCAAAGAAAGACTGAAATCTGCAACAGGAGTCCTTAAACCTCTGTTGTTGGATTTCCAGGGCAAAAAGTCCTTATGAGGTTTAGAGACCTGCTGTACACAACTTGTAGCTACTAACATAATTTAAATTCTCCTGATACTTCATTTTACTTATTTGCACAAATATGTAGGATCAAATTCAACAATCTAAAAAGAGTTCAGAATCCACTATGCCAGAAAAGAGTTCAGAATCCACTATGCCAGAAAAAAACCATTCTAGTCCCTGGCAGGAGATGGCAGCTCTCTATTAAATCCTATATTTAACTGGGATTTATTTTGCAATTTTCCAGAAATATTCATGAATATGTATGCTGATTTTAGCACATCTCTCAACACAAAATTATCTCTGAGTACCAGTAACTTTTGCTATAATATGATAGCCATGTACAGTCACAATAAGATACATTCCTCATTGAAGCATGTACCCATATTTTAGCAACTGCTAAAATGAAATCCATGGGTTGAGCCCTCAGTTTGCTTGCTATGCCCACCTAGTAGTAAGTGAGAAACACAAAGGGATTTCTCTAATGTGCAAATAACATAACTTTCTCTTGGCCTATAGCAGATCTCCAAAAATGACCATGAAATTCTATGTCAAATAAGATCCCATGAAATAAAGAAGCTGGACACTCTCAGGATTCTTTCTATAGCTGGCAAGAATTCCTCTGAAATTCTATTAAAACAATTTCAAATGCTGTTCTAAACTTTCAGTTAGCAAATGCTGGAAACACATTCAAGTGACATTCCTTCTTGGCCAGTTTGAATTTATGGCAACAGTGACAACAACCAAGTGTATTTCATGATTTCCTTCATGTTTTATATACCTGGTTTAACTTTTGCAAAGACCATACAATATTCTGTTTCCATGTATAAATTTTGCAAGAAATCATGAGAGGAAAAGAATGAAAAACATCTGAGAACATATAATAGAGTACCACTCTACACAGGAATAAGGGAATATATTATTAACAACTCAATTTCAAGAGAATTTGAGATATTTTGCACCTTCAATCATTTATCCTGAAGCTCTGGAAATCAGATTTCCTTCAGGTGGCTGCTGTGGTAGTGAAGGCAAACATAATAATAGACACAAACTTTGAGATATTCTTGAGTTTTGAAATTGTTCTATGAATTCTTGTGTGCTAAGTTTTGTTAAAGAAATGTGGACTAACAGACATTTTACAAATATTTTACAAATATTTAGTGAGATATAGCATTTGCCGCGGAAATTTAAGCACCATTTAAGTGCAAAGAATAAGTAAGACTAAAGGAAAAATTAATAATTATGATTTTAGATGAATGAAGGTTTGGTTTCATCCTGAGTTTTACAAAAAAACTGCTAAAACTGGGTCTGAACTCTGGGAAATGAGGTGTATGCTGCCAAAAAAATATCAAACATATATCTGTTTTTGAAATCTCATAAGTTATAAAATTGTGACTAAAATATTCCACATTTTATGCTAATGAGACAAAAATACTGGGAAAAAAAAGGTTGCATGAGAATTAGTTAAGTACTGTTAACATTTATTTTCCAGTTGAGGAAAGACAAGAGGTAGAAGAAGAGATCATTCAAGTACTTAGGAATTTTCTCTCCTTATCTCAGGACTTATGCTCTGAAATTGAAGCACTTACACTAAAAAAGCTTCATTTTCAACAGCACTTGATACCCATTTTCATCTTTCTGTAAGATATCTTTCACTTTGCAAGCTTAAGTTTAATCTCTTCTTTGCTATGCCTAGGTCAAGTAGGACTTCCATTATAGTCCAGTTGCTGTGAGATCCTTGAAAAATCTGTGAAATTAAAATACCTCAGTGCAAATCTAAGATCTATGGGGAACCGCCATTTCTGTTGAGAAGTCTGTATATCAGTGCTCTTGTCTGTAGAAATGAATCAGTAATATGTAAAAACTTTACAAATGTTTTGAGATCTGAAATCTTTGAACATACTATAATAACTATGTTTGTTTAATTTAGTAGTGAATTGTTGGTAGCAGTTACCTTGGAGAAAGACAGAATATATTGTGTGATGTATAGTATGGAATAAACTCTCCAAGACAAATTCCTTCTTTATCTGTGACTTTTTGCTTAAATGTAGATGGGAAAAAAAAATAATGGTATTCTGAAAAGCTTTTGATCAGATTGCTTTTTTTTTAATCCAAGGAGGGGTAGAATTAAAATGCTATCTGGTGGTTGGTACTGTGTTTTACTATGTTGCCAGCATAATATCTGCATTTTGATAGTTCTGCCATATAAATTTCATGCGCTAAGTCTCGAACGTAAGCACAAGGATCTACATACCCATCTTTATCCTAATTATTACAATAAAAAGGAGGGAAACTGTTGGTTTGCTTGATAATTAAAAAACCCAAACTTAACGGGCAGTACATTTTTAGGAAGGTACAGTACATTTAGCTGTAAATCTCAACACAGTTTTCTTTTCATGTGACCCGTAGTCTTAGTCTGAAGTCACTTCAAACACATGGAAGAAAATTCCAAAGGTCAACAAAAAACATAATTTTTCTTCTTTGAACTGGCATGCAATTTTTCCAATAAATAAAATTTATACCCCTATATGAACAGATTGCTCAAAATTAATGTCTTCCTACCTTTACCCAGTTATCTTCTCACGGTTTCAAATTATCAGAAGTCATAACTTACGGTATATGAAGACTTGAGTATTTTGCATGTTGTTTTTATTCCTGAGTATGGCTTCCAAAGATGTACGCATAGCCTGCAGTGTGCATATATATACACAATACATACATGCACATTTATATATATATATACACACACACACGTGTGTGTTTGTGCGCTCTCACTAATGACTAGGGAGCCTCAGTAGACAAAGCCACCTCTTGAGCAGTCCTTAAGTACATGAATAACCTTAACCACATGACCCACTCTGTTGAGTGGGATATCTTATGCATTTGAAGTTGCATACATGTTAAAGTGATTTGATGGATCCGGGCCAAAACAAGAAAGGTCCATCGCAATGTGGGACTAATGATGCTGTTATTGTAAGAATCGTTATCCCTAGTTTTATGTGAATTTTAACAATGCAAAGAGTTTTTGATTTGTGGGAATTCTTTAAGGTTAATTTTAATTTGTTTGATTTCATTCCATTGTGCATGGCCCATTTTTATGCCTGTGTTTCCAAGGAAACAGTTGTAAAATGGAATTTGATATGATGTGTTATCAGGTTCCTTGTCAGCAAGTTTCAAGTGATAGTTATGAACTTGACAAATTAAGTTAAAAAAAATATGATTAGAGTATTAAGATAGAGTTACATGCACAATGTTTGTTGTCATCTGAATTATGTTCTGATGCTTTAATTTGTTTGGGGACAGAAATTGTTCTGATCACTGCAAGGAGGTCACAGTATTGATAGCACATATACAATATTACACAATGGCTGCAATACTGAAATCAATGTTTGAGACTTCTGCTGTCTTGATTCCATTAACATAAGACCAAGCACATTGCGTTAAATCAGACTGACTCCATTTAAGAAGTCCTTTACCTTCACCAATGACTAAAAAATAGGAAAGTGAAATCTCACGGGACTCATGTCTTGTGTACCAAAATCCAAGCAGGGGCTGTACATACAATAAGTTTGAGTGGATGCTGTATTTTGGAAGGTATTTACAATCTGTTAATTGCTGTGCAAGCACAAACTCCAGTGTTTATTCCAAAACATTTGTGCAAATGTATGTGTTTCACAGAGCAACAAACAAATGGGAGTTCTGTTCCTCAGCTTCTTTGTTATTCCTACTCCAATAATAAGGATCCCCTGAGTAAAAGCACTAGGGAAGAAAAAAAGCTTCATAAAATAACCTGTAGATCCAAGTTTGTGAAATTTTTCACAGTTATTGACCTCAGGAGAACAATGAACAAGAAACTCCAAACTCCCACTGAGTACTCTGTTTCACATAATACTGTTTTTTGATGACACTTGAAAGTCAAAATATTTCAGGAATACTTTATCATTCAACTGAGAATAGCTTATTTTTAAAGCAATCTCTGGGCCAGTCACCTCAACTGAAGCCTGAGAAGCTAGGCAAGACCCTGCAAAAAAAGAAAGACCTTTGCAAGTGATATTAAACCAATGGGTTTGAGGGAAGGAAAACAGGGATTTGTCTCAAGGTCAAGTGGAAAACCTCAACAGGTTTGGGGAAGGGGATGAGGGGCAGTACCTTAATAAAGACTCAGGAACAGGATTGTGCAGGAAACTTAAGGCCAAGCAAGGATTCAAACTTGGTTTTCATCAAAGGTAGGCTACTGTCTGAGCTGACATGTCTTCCTCGATTTACAAATGATGTAAATAGAAATAAAACCAAAAAAAAAATCTAAATGTTTATGGTTGAAATCTTCAGAGCGCGGAGGATTCTCTGTTATTTCTTGTTCCTGATTTTATGTATGTAGAGGCTTATAACACAAAATGCTGCCTTTTTTATGCATGAGAAAGTTACTGCCTGCTACTGATTCAGTGTTCTTATCTCAAACCTTTATAAAGTATGAACTCAAGGAGGTAAATATTAATACCAGAAAAAAAAATACTTCCCTGTAGACTCATCTCAACCGTTTGAAGTTGTGAGAAATGTGGTATTTTAAATATTTGTGAAGAAAGAGATTTCTGACCAAAGGTAAGTGAGGTGCCAGAGGTGAATCAACTTCAAACTTGGTCCTGCATGGAGAAATCACCACTCTTTGTGCAGTTGCGTGTGTGCATGCAGACGTGTTCATACACACACATATACACTCACACATTGTGCATTTTTTACTTTTCATGTTTTAAGCCTAAAACCAGTTTATGTGTTTGCATTTAAAATTGGAAGTAAGTTCATTTAAAATCACAGTATCTGGATCTGGTGAGGCAAGGGTGAAGTGTACGCCCTCAGTCAAAGAAGAAAATCTTTTCATTAAAAATGACTGCAGTTATATTTGTCTCAGCCTTTTCCCTTTAGTAACAGTTTAAAAGAAGGAAGAAGAAAACAATTCCTCTTGAAGGCAATTGAACCTGACACAAAAGACTGTAAAAGCTTGAAAGATGGTCTGATGTGGAAATACATATTTCAACAATTTGTAAATTGTGCATTATATACTCAATGAATAATTGTGGTCTGTTTACCAAATAAGAATGTAGAGAATTGTTAATGTACTATCATGTCAGTCCATGTGACAGAGGCATTATATTGTTGATACAAAAATGCACATTGGAGAAACAGAACCGAAGAAAGAAATACTTGCTGCTTTTCAAGCATTAATAAGAGCTGTTTTAATGTTGTTAAAGATTGGAAGAAGTCTCATTTTGAGACAACAAAAACTTTTCTGATTCCATTCCCTAAATGTATATTGTAAGAGTGCAAAATGCATCCACATATGATGTGTTGTTATCTTGTCTGTCTCTTTTTCTAATTCCGTCTTTTGATGTCATTTAAAAATGGCTAGGGGAGTGTTTTGAAGGCTTGTAAAAAAAAAAAAAAAAAACAACAAACCTGCTCTCATTTCCAAGGCAAGTCTTGCTATGAAGTCTCAGGAATCAGTTTGGGTGAGTTATTGCAAAATCTTTAAGAAAATGGGAATACACGGTCTATAATAGCTCTATTTAAAATAGAAAATCTACTCTGTGTGTGTGTATGTGGTGTGTGTGTGTGTGTGTGTGTGTGTGTGCAGGCAAACATGGCATTCAGGAGAGTGAAATGAAATGAGCCAGAAACTTCTCACATTTTCCTGGCATCTGTGGCGTGTCGCCATATGAGAACCATATGACTGCTGGCAGATTGGCATGTCAGCTCAAGCATGTACAACTTGACCTCACGGAGCTCTGTGTTTATCAGTTTATAACAGGAATATTGATACAATTTTAGCTGCAGTCTTTCTGTGCAAGGACACTTCATCCTTTCACAGTCCTAATTCTCCTATGCTAAAATGACAGCACCTTGTTTTTGAAGTTGCTTTTCCACTTGGGGAAAAAAAAAGCAAAGGCGGCAGAAGACAGCAGAAAGCTGTTCTGTGTGCCAGAATGATGTTTCATTCATTGTTTTGTTAACTGTGAAGTCCTTAGTGGAGTTTGTCACGGGATTGCCTGGCTGCCTTGCGCTGTCTTTGGGGTTGAAAACTGCAGAAGTATTAAAAACAGAGGTGGAGGCAAAAATCTGGATTGTTGTTAAACCTGCAAGTTATTGCTGAGGTATATCTGCAGAGAGCAGTCCCAGTGTTTATTCACTCCGAAGAAGGATTAAAGGATAGTACATAAAAACGTGAATGAGCATTTTTTCACCTCAAGTTTGCTTTCCTGATCTCCAGATGAGTGGAATGCAAAGCATACATGTAATTACTGCATCACATATGTATGCAATTAAATATTAGAATGGTGAACATGAAATAAAATCTGAGACAAACAGCTTTCCATCCAGAACCAGAAACTGGATATATGTGTAACTATAAGTCTGTGTTTGCCACAAAAATTCAGATGTCGTACAAACTTGTCTGGTTGTTTATGGCAGGTGAGAGTTGGTCACAGTGAAATTATGTGGGTACAGTCAAACCATGGCCTGGATCGGAGACAGAGGTACAAAGAACAGAGAGTACTCTTGGCCATATGATTTCATTTAAACTGCCTTTGTCCGTCACCACCACTTCAAGAATAGGGCATATCTTATATCCTCAAGGACTTCAACATACACTTGCACTATGACTTGTTCCACTTAACAGTGTGGAAAGATGATGTACTGAACACGCATCGCTTCACATTAGCGCCCGCAACAGCACTCACGCCATCTTTCAGAAATAACGTTATTCATATCTGCTCAAGCTTCCTTGAAGGTTAAGCTTTAAACTGCTGTGATTTTCTAATTTTCTCTATACTGGCAACTTAATTAGAATCTCATCAGAGCAGATTCTAGGACTGACATTAAAACTTCCTCACCCACTGTCTTATGTGAAACATTATAGAGATGAGTATCGTAATACTAGTTTTTTTGTAAGGACTGGTATGAAGGGTAGGTGGAAAAGCAGTGAAGAACAACAGTAGAAAATTAATTAGATAACATGCTGAAGACAAAAAAGAAAAATGTAGAGTAATTTTGCTTTTTCAATATTTTTTTAAAAACTAGGAACAGAAAGAAAGTAAGATCTAAAATTTCACTCCTCCCAGAGACCGATTATAAGACATTATGGCAGACAAAGAAACATCCTGCCACATGCAACTATATGTCCTTATACAACTCTGTATTGTATTTAGACTGTCCTTGAGAAAATTTATCAGACAGTCAAAAATATTTGCATGTATTTTCCAGAATTTCATTCAACGGTCCTTTCATGCTGATGGATTGGAAGAAAGACTAAAATAGAAATGAAAAAGGGAGGGAAAATGACTCTGTTCTGCTGAAAATGGAGAGCTATTTATTTCTCGTTTGTTTTGGCATGTGATGTTTGGCCAGCAAATCTAATATTGTGGTAAGGCCAAACGTTTTTGAGTTTACCCATCTGTAACCTCCACATAAGCTACAAAATTTAAAAAATTCAAAGTTTCAGAATCTTTTATGCATGATGAACTCTGATTTAGTTTTCATTATCATCTGTAGTCTGAATGTCTGCTGATAGCTTGAGAAAACTTGCCATATCAAATTACCACGAAAAGATGTCCAGCCTATGGAAATGAACAATGAGCAACATTTATTTGACAATTGTCTTTTATTTTGGTTGAGACATATTCTGTGAAAAGCACCACCACAGATCAATGATGATATCTAAAGAGGCAAAGTGCATACTCAGAATAGACTATCAAAAATAAAATACCATCACAGATTCTCATAGATGCGCCAGTTCATGGATTTATACAGACATTTGCACTGTCGCACACTCATATTCAGACTTGAATACATTGATGCTCACAGGTGGGATAGACCCTCCACAATATGTATGTATGAGTTTGGGATAATTTCTGTCTATTAGGGG
>NW_026623676.1:0-20423 GCF_030028575.1 Malurus melanocephalus
TGTGCATTTTCTTATCTCATTGTTGTTTCCAGTAAATTGTTCTCATCTCAAGCTGTGATCTTCACTGTTCATGCTTCCAATTCTCAATTCCATCCCACCACAGCAGGATGTGGGAGGGGAAGTGGGATCAAGAGAAACCAGTGGTGTGAATAGTACAGCTCCCCATGTACAAACTAAGCCCAATATTTTGTTCCCCTTAAACATGAGACTGAACTCTTGTTACAAGAGTCTTTAAACGGAGAATTTATACTATCTTGTCAAGAAAAAAAATGGTAAAATAAGGATCGTGTTACACCCCTAGTGTAGCATAGGGCTTCTGTTGAGCTGTCCTGTTTATTTGAGTCATTTGTCCACCTTCCCACACCAGATAATGCTGATCTGAAGTGTGAGTTGTAGGTTCTGAGTGGTGTCAGACAAGAAGTTCTTTCTGTGAAAAAGCCCACAGACACACACCATGCTCTCTGGTCACCTCTGTTAACTGCTGTACTGTTTTTTTCTCCTGCTCTCTTGGAAGCAGATGGTTGGAAACACAGAGACTTAGACTGAAATCTGTGACGGCTTCCCATGGTGCAGGCAGCTTTCTGTGATTCCAGATTTCCTTTCTGTGGTGACTCCAGCTAGGAGATCCTCTGCCAGCCTTTCCCCTTCCACCAGTCATTTCCAATGCCATGTTCCCACTTTACTTCTGCTGCTACATTTGTTTTTGAGGAGCATGTGCTGAACCAAGCAGGGGAACTATTTGGGTCATATAATTATTTTTTGAAGAGTATTTTTAGGTGGCTTAGTTGTCTCAGTACAGACCAGGCAGAGCTGTCCTGTTGTGGTAGCAGAGGTGGGCTCGGGCAGGAGGAGAGATGGAATGGGTTTTGCTGACAGTGGTGTAGCCATGGGGAGAGTTAACCATGGAAACACAACCACGCTGAAAAGATCAGCTAGATTGCCACCACAAAGGCTGCTTTGTGAAGGGAAGTGAATCTGTCAGTGAGCAGAGGAATGGCTTTAGAAGACTGAAAAAAGACAAATTAATTACTTTTGGAAAAATTCCTCAAAGTTCTCTTTTTCTTTTTTTTTTTTTTTTTAAATTAATTTCGAAAAAAAAAATAAAAAAGAAAAAGAAGAAAGACAGCAAAAGAGAGGAAAGAAAAAAGGTTAAATTATTGGTTTGGGGTTTTAAAAAATGCCATATTTAAACAAAAACATGTTTGATTTATTTTCCAGCACCTTTTTCTGTGTGAAATGCAGTAACTCTTTGGGGGGTTTTTGCTGTCATTCAGGCAGCAAATCAGTTCACACAATATGACATTGCTAGTTTATAATACAGTTATGTTTTCTTTCATGTCAAACAACATTAAATGATCTTTTGAATTTTGGTCCTTTGACATCAGTAATTGTTACAATTCATGGCAGATGACTCCTCAGATGTCAGAAGTTTGAGCCAGTGGAGAAAAATATTTTTATTTTCCATTTATATAACAATGTACAATCAAGACGATTCAGAAATGTCTATTACAGTAGATAGACTTTATTCAATTTATTTCTGCATAAAGAGCTACTCAGAAGTTTGGTTGCACACTCATTCATTTTAAAAAATAGACATTTTCATGACGTGTAAGTTGTTGACTGGTTGTCTTCACACAGTAACTTCCTACATGGCCACACATAAAAATCCTTCTTGTCTTCCTCTTTCACCAAGTTCTTGGTCACATCTTCATTACATTTCCAAAGACAAGGGCCTCCACACTGAATGGCTCCCTTTCATCAGGTTTATTTGGTGCTGTTGACATTCTCAACCCTTGTCAAGTATGAGTTGATGCATAGCTGGTAGTTAGAACTCTTTGAGGGTTTTCTAACAAGTGGTGGAAGTGGAAAAGATGTTAAAGGGAATCAATGTGTTTGCCTCACAGCTGAATCGGGGTGTCCAAAATTACTTAAAAGTGAAATGTAGAGATCTGGTTAAATTTCCATCTAGTGTTTGGGAAATTGTATAGAGGTACAGGTCAAGTGTCCTTCCCTTTTGTTTTCCTTCTCCTTCTCTTTTTCCATTCATTTACCTGTCTTAAATGAGAATTACTTTATGATACAGATCTTGCTGCAGTCATATTTGCCTATCTTATTTCTGGGCTAATGATCTACACAGGATGGATTTCAATGCTTTTTAGAAAATGTAGCTGTTCAAATTCAAAAAGGTTAGTTATTAGCTGCTGTAATTTATTAAGGGGATTATACTTGTGATCTTGCATCCACACGTATTTAACTTAGTTTCTAGGGTGTTTTTACAAGTTAATTGGTTTTGACAGAGTTCTCCCAGAAGTGTAGGTTTTGGAATCCACAAAAATGAGTTAGAGAACCTGTTGCCTTTCAACAGAAAATAGGTGTCTGTTCCTTGACCCTTTTGAAATCCCTTCCTCAATAATTTCACATGATTTTTTAAAAGAAATTACTCTTCCACAAGTTACAGCATTAAAATTATCTCCATTTTTGGTACATTGCTTGTTTCATATAATCTCCTTACAGAGCTGCTTTTTCTTAGTCATTAGGCTTCTCAATTTGTGCACCTTCAGGACATTTTGCAAAACTCATATATTTTTTATACGTAATAAAAATAAAAAGTGGGAGATTTTTTTCTCCTTTGCATGGAGATTAGCACTGTGTACTTGCAGCTCAGAAAAGCCAACTGCATCTTGGACTGCATCCAAAGCAGCATGACCAGCAGGTTCAGGGGGGTGATTCTGCCCCTCTTTGCTGTCCTCACGAGATCCCGTCTGGAGTGCTACATCYRGCTCTGGGAGTACMAACATAAGTTGGACACAGACCTATGGCAGTGAGCCCTGGCAAAGACCATGCAAAGATGATCAGGGGGCTGGAGAACTGCTCCTACAAAAGCAGGCTGATAGAGCTGGGGTTGTTCAGTCTGGAGGAGAGAAAGCTCCAGAAGACCTTAAAGGGGCTTTCCAGTACAAAAAGGGGATTCAGAGTGCTTGAGAGGGACTTTTTGTAAGAGCATGTAGTGACAGGACAAGGGGGAAAGGCTTCAAACTAGAAGAAAGTAGATTTAGATTAGTTATTAGGAGTTAATTCTCTTCTGTGAGGGTGATGAAGCACTGGAACAAGTTGTCCAGAGGTGTTGTGGATGCTCCATCCCTGGGAATATTCAAGGCCAGCATGGATGGAACATTGAGCAATCTGGTCTAATGGAAGGTGTCTGTGTCCACAGCAGGCGATTGGCACTAAGTGATCTTTAGGGTCTCTTCCCACCCAAACCATTCTATAACTCTATAATGATTATTGACTGAAATAAATATTTTTGTTATGTCTGCTTCATGAAATTATTTTAAAATTAAATTTCACTTTTAAAATGGTGTTAAAAACTTAACAAGTTTTGGAACTTGGAACTGAGCAAGCTATCTCAGCCACACTGTGTACATGGTAATGAATATATTCTTATTAAATTATGGTACTGATTACCTGGAATGTAATATTAAAAACAGTTCAAAATGAGTGGTTTAACATATGTCTTGGACTTCAAGTTGCTCAGATATAAAACCAAAAGTGAGCAGCCATCTATCAACAAAAGCAAATTTGTTGTAGAATAATGAAAGAAGGCCTTGGTTGGCTTTCTCAAAGAGTACTCATTATACCACAATATATGAGGATTTTAAGATATATCTCTAATCGTACTTGCACTATTTACAGATTTCTCCAAGAATCATCCTCTTATTTTTTTTTGAAGATTGTATTAAAAAAACAAAAACAAAAACAAACAAACCCGATTGTATATTTGAATTATATTGTACCATGGTAGACATAATTTCAAAATAATCTGTACCACAACCTAAAATAGAATATTCCAACACTAGGTCTCTGTTTAGCTAGGCTGGTCTTCTTCTTCCTTCATCTTCAGGCACATGGGGCATGGCCTGTCCCTGTAACCAAGTTTTCGTTCTTAAGGCAGATCCAGCCTTCCTGTTCTCCTTTGCCTTTCTGGACTGACTCCCAAGGGACACTCTCAACATTCTGCCCAAGACCTTCCCTCTGGAAGTCCAAGGTGACAGTTCTGCGGAACTGGCAGTTCACATCCTTACTGCTCCAAGAATCAAAAACTGTAMATTTGTGATTGCTGTGCCTAAGATGGCTTCCAACTATCATATCACCCATCAGTCCTTCTCTGATCACAAACAGTAGATCCAGAGAAGAATTTTGCCTGTGGGCTTCTTGTCCAGCTGTGTCACAAATTAATTGTCCACACACCTTTGGAAATTCCTAAATGCTTTCCTTTCTGCTGTATCATGTTCCCAGCATACATCTGGTGGGTTTTTTTACAGAAACTTTTCCTTGACTCTTATCCTGTTGTTTAGGTGAGAGAGCAAGGTGCAGTTATTTGGTCTCATTTCTTTTAGAAAGTGAATGTTAAGCCTGGGTGCTAAAAGTTTTTGTCAGTCAGTTGTATGACTTATTCTTATTAAAAAAAAAAAAAAAAAAAAAAAAAAAAAGTTTATTCTGCTTGCACCTTCAAATCCCAGAAGCTTTGTGTAGATAATTACATTCTATGTGCAGTCGAGAGCATGACAATAAGCAATCAGTCAATTCCATTATTGTAAGGGTGATACTGTGAGGGCTGCATCCAATGTCATTTGCTTCTCTGTAACACTTTCACAAAACACTCTGAGTTCCAGTGTTTTCCTGTTATTATATTTTAAATCATACAGCTAACGATGGTTTTATAGTCACTTGGAAGCATGCGTGCTGTGAATACAAATACCAAGGGAATAACAATTTTGTTTTTAAAAAGCAAGGGTTTGACTTATAGTGGGATAAGCAGATAGGAAATTACAACCTTGTTCCTTTCATCAATAGTAGTAATAATAACAATTATTCAAATAATAGTAATAGTAATAGTAATAATAATAATATTATTATTTTTTTCTAAAGATGCCTATGTTCAGAACTTTATTTTCTTTTTTTTAATGACTGCCAGGAAAACCAAAAGAAAGGACAAGAAAGTAGTAGTCAAAAGTTAATATTTTTTTTAACTATAAAATTAAAAATCCTGATAATTATTAATGTCTTTAAACAAAGAAATCCACAGAAGTTACTTAGAAATTTTGTTCTGGGACAAGGTCAGACCTGTTAAAAAATATTGTTTTTAACCATCTGAGAAGAGTAGCAGTAGATAATACAGAGTCCCAGAGCTCACATTTGTGGAGTACTGTGCTTATCTGTTGACACAAAGCTTGTATAAAAGTTTTTTTCCTTGACACTGCGGTTTTTTTCCTCAGTCAAAGGGGAACACTGAAATGACAAAAAACCATCAGAATGTTTCCTGTTGTTTTTCTCAGAAAAAAAAAAAAAAAAAAAAAAAAAAAGTAGGTGGAGGCATAAACTATTTTATTGTAAGGAAGGAGCTTGCTGTCCTTCGGTTTGCAACATTAGAGAAAAAAAGACATTCTAGACAGAATATGCTTGGAACTTCATATATTTTCATGCTGCATTATTCTGACAGCCCTTTCTCTGCTTTGCTAAGGACAATATCTCACTCATGGACTGACTATCTGTACAGATATACATCTAAAAATAAGCAAAGACAGTCAGGAACATTTTACTTACTGCAAGATATTTTCCTTAGCATATTGCATGCAAGGTCAAGATGAACTTCTGTGAAAATATTCTGTTCAAATATTCATTAGGTATCGACAACTTCACCAAAAGAGACAAATACATAACTTAAAAAGCTGACTTTGAAACTAAATTTGAAATAGAAATTTAAAGTGAGATTTCCATTATGCTCTGACCATAAGGTCAACATATTTCTTGGGTGTTTATGTCTTAATCTTGGGGTCTGATATGCAACTCAACAGTCAGTTTTCTTCTATTCTCTTACATATCAGACCTACAAGACTAAATTAAGTCCCTTGTAATGATTATCTAGTCCAAAGTGTATTTGATAATTTGGTACAGTTGTGTGTTCATAATACGTGATTGCTTGTAGCTCACTTGGGCTATCATAGATAAAATTTCAATTTCTATTATAGTAGAAAAGAACTCTCTGAATTAATAATACAGTATCTTATCAGTTGTGTATGGCTTTGCAWTTTTTCAGAAATACTYCTTTATCAMATTKTTCATTTAATTAAAAAAAGTAAAATCCTTAATTTTCTTCTAAAGCAAACAGTAAAAAAATAAAGGTTTAAATGTATTATAAGGGCAAAGGAGTTTGAATTTTCCTCTAAGATTTTTTTCCTCCTGTACACAGGCATGCTTTTTCTGGATTCCAAATGAATGTTTTCCTGAAGATGTTATTTTCCTTTTTTTTTTCCCAAGAGCAATACATATTTTAGTTCCTTGGTCAGAATTCACACTCTATTTTCATGTTGCTTTTCTTTTATACATATATTCATTTACATGTATTTCAGTGTGGGATTCTCTGTGTGCATGATACTTCTACATCTTCCACACCTCATAAAACTTGGCAAAAAGGAAAATTTTCTGAAAGTCACATCTGATAGAAATACTGCTGTAACTGAGTCATCATGACATCACTATGATTACAGCAGTTTACATGGAAGAAAATATTGCTATTTTCTGCAAGTTGAAAAGTGTTTTTCATTGTTGACAATACTTCTACTACTATGAAGAAATGTTATCTTAAATATATACTGCCTTTTTTAAAGACTAACAGAACTGTCTTTAAGAATGTGAACTAATTAGTCCCTGACTTGAAGAGAAAATATCTGTAGGAAAACTCCAGTTCTGCGTGATCAGGGGTCCCAGACTTAACTTTAAGTCATCTGTAAAGTTTCCTGCCTGTTCCCACCGACAAGGCAATTCCAGCAGCTGTAGGGTTCAAAGATCTGCTAATCAGGAACTGAATGATGAACTAAATGAAACGATTTCATAACCTAAGCTATTGCAATAGAAATTAACTATGTAGTATGGGATTTGGTTTTGCTGATGAAGCAACAGAAACTTAAAACTGTTTTTCTTCCCAGCAGCGTACCTAGGGGACGTCACAGGACAAGCCACAAATTACAGGTGGAAATGCTATCGTGGTAGCAAGTATAGACTGAGAGATGTTGATTKGAGAAATAATGTACAAAACATTGACAGATTGAGGTGTGAATGAGACACCTTAAATTAATTTATTTTAAAGTATGTCAGATTATGGCTATAACTTTTTATAGATAGACTRTTTATCTGAGAAATTTTGCTTCTTTCATCAGCTGCAGCAGAAATCATKACATATTCCTGATTTTAACCAAGTTTTCACGACACTGGTTATGCATAAATAGGATACAATTACAAGTAATTATAATTTTCATCTGGATGAATATCCTGATCRTGGGAATTTTAATCAGTTCCTACATTTTTCATTTCAGAAAAAGAAATATACAATTTTCCAATATTAATTAATTAGAATCAGGCAGAAACTAAAAGTAATTGAGAGAAATTAAATAAATATATTAACTGTCCTTGACACCACTTTATTCATAAGAAATTAAATCTTCAAAAAGACACAAAATCATCAAAGAGGAAGAAAAGTGTATTTCATGTGAGAAGCAAGAATGTCCCAGATACTGTAAGCAAGAAAATATGGGTCATGACAAGCCAAGTCAGAACAATACAAGATTCAAGGTGAAAAAAGGTAAAGGCTGAGGAASAAAGAAACTGAATGATTGCAATCCTACTAAAAGTTTTCTGTCTCTCAATAAATACATGCAGTAAGAGACAGCACTGATGCGACACCACAGAGAAAGTACTAATGTTTCCTTTTGTATAYGGCCGGCCAGATTAGCTGTGAATAAGCTTTGATAAACTAGCAATTTGTGCAGTGAGGATATTTTGCCATGGCTATCCTGTGAGGCATCATGAAATTTGATCTGAGAGAATCTTTCTCATTCTTCTCACATTCTTCTGGCACAAATTATGCTTTTTCACCTTGATTTTCTTWTTTTTTTTYCCTTCCTTCTTTCTTTCTTGCTTTCTTTCTTTCCTTTTCTTTCTTCAATGTTTTAGATTTAGATTTCAAATTTACACTGATGAATGTAGGAAAAAAGGAAAAGAATGTAGATATGATGATTTATTTTATCCATTTATTTTTTATTACAGTTTTATCAGTATCAAACCCTTTAGGATATTGAAAACACAGTTAATAATCCAATTAAGTAGCTGGGTCATTTTCCTGCRTGCTTTTCTTTCCTGGGCTGGTTTTCATCTGGCTAAATTTTGCGAATGATTATATGGGTTGCAGCTACATTACCTGCTGTTTTATATATCCATTTCCAGTGCTTTATTCAGAGACTAGAAGAGTTTGATTCACAAAGAAATTTAAAATTTTAATGTCAGACATGGAAGTTGGAGAGCTAAATTTAGGAACTCAATGCTTCCAAGTCATAGATAGTTTTTACTTGTTTGAGTGCTGTAAAGAAACTTATACAAAAATATCTGAAAAATGTAGTGTTTAAAGGAGAAAGGCTAGGACCATGACAAGAATTATCTGGGAAGACCACAGGGAAGGACTGTTCCTGTTTTTTGTTTTTTTTATTTTTTTTTTTTTTAAACAAAGCTCTGATATTTGCTTTGAATTATCATTTTACTCTCACAACAGAAAGAATCATCATTTGTTGATGTTAGAAGGAGGTTTCCTAGTGATATATGGATATTCACTGAGGCATAGAAATTATTTAGATTTTAGAAAACTGTACTCTTAGACAAAATAATGAGAGGGCTGTAGGAAAAATAATGAACTGTTTAAATTAGAAATAAACAGAGACACCAATTACTAGCATTATGAATGGGACATTTTTTGAATACTTTATATTCTGACAGACACAAAATAATAATTTATGTACATAGTACGCTACTTTCTTTCAAAATAACATCTTTTCATAGTTTCCATATTTTATTGATTGCTTTCCTATTTTACTACTAGTTTCTATAGAATAATTTTAGCACAGTGCTCTTTATGTTAGAACGTTTACCCTTCATGTTGTATAATCTCAAAATGTTCAGGAAAAAATATATATTTCTTGTGCTTGGGACTTCAAATATATTTTTTTCATTTAGAAATAGTTTTAACTTTCCCAATTTCAAAGGAAACCATGGGGAATATAACTTTCCTTCAAGACTAAAAGAAGGGAATATAAACTTGGAAGAGTCTTTTAAAGTTGTTTTGGTCATTTTCAAAACAGATGAAAGCAGTGAGAGAAAAACAACAGTTCTTCCTTTCTAGTTTGCATAACTAGACTTTGTATTTGGTTTTCGTGGATTTTTGAAACAGCAAATTTAGTTGATTAGATACCTCTGAGCCAAATAACTTTCTTTGTATGAGTTCACATAGGCATCAATTCACCTAAAAATTTATGTGTTTGCACTGAAGGCTTAAGAAGTAGTTTATATGTTAGTTAATTTCACCACCCACATTTTTAAACTCTTTAAAATTCTATGGTTGTTCAAAAGCAAGTAGCTTTGGATTATGATTTTACACTTTTTAAAGATTCTTTTTCAGTAAGTGAATGGGTAAAAATGAGCATAGCTCAAAAAAAAATCATATTTGGAGACCAAGAAATTACATTTCTCTACAAATGTGATAAAACTCTACAGTGGACTAAACTAGAAAATTCGAGAAAAACCTTTTGTTTTAAGAGCTATATCACAAAGATAGAGTGAACACAATGATGTATTCAACCTGTATTTTAAGAATTCATGGGATCAATAGCATTACTTGTATAAAGTGGCCTTGCTATAACCTGTGAAAATGTTGTGTTAGAAGTGATTCTACAATCAATCCTTAWAAGTAAATATGTACATGCACCTTGAAAAGCCTAGCAAAGGCAGGAATTTTGCATGCTATTAAACCTCCAAGTGTCTCATTTTTTCTTAAGTAAAACTGCAAAAAGAACTTGACTCTCTTACAATTAATCCAAGAAGGAAAACAACCAATCAACCTCCCCAAAAACTCCCACCCCGCAAGAAAAAAAGTCCCACACAACAGAAAARCAAACTGCATCAGTAAAGGCACTTAACTCAGCCAGGTATATTTAATAAACGCTAAGTTGAAAAATTAAAACTGCCTTATATCTTAATGGGAGGCTGTGTTTGGATGGATCAAACATGCATTAGAGCAATAGAGTCACCAGTAGCTGTCAGCTCAGCCAAATGACTTGGCTGCAGGACGCCTTCTCTGCGTCACAAAGCCTCCTCAAACTGACAAACATTCTGCCACTCGCTGCAGATGCATGGCTATTGTGCACAGCAAGGACTAAATATGCCATTACAACTCCGTGTATCCCTAATTTGTATTGTCACATGAGAGCTAAAACCTGGAACGAGGACCTGAAGGCACAAGAACTAATGAACTCTTCCTGACTTTGGAGGAGTAATCCATCACTGACATATGGCAGCCCTTTTCTTTAGACTGGGTTGATGAAAATTTTCTAATCTCTCGTGCCAAGTGACATTTTCTTAACTGTGCAAGACAGAATTTCCTCCTAACATTAACCTTCCCACAGCAAAATAAACTAGTTAGAATCTTTTGAGTTAATTTGAAGTATTTCTTGTTAAAACATGGGAGAAGAGAGAGGAAAAAAGAAATTAAATAAAAGACAATTATTAGCCAGGCCTTCCCTGTTTAGCTATGGACTTAAAAAGTAAATAAAAAACTGAGGGAAGAGTTCTATGATAGTGACATTTATCTCAAAATAAATGTACATATCTGTGGATTTCAGTAGCAAGCCAGATTCATTATCATTACCATTAATGCTAATACCAACATTATCATTACCATTAATGCTAATACCAAGTGACTAGTATTATGATAATGCATTAAAATTTAATTATCCATTTTTCCCCCATTCCTCCTATATTTGGCACAAAGCACTTGAAGATTATCAATGCATCTTCTGCATAAGAACCTATGTCTCAATATAGCAAAACTTGAAAATGTTGAGATTCTAGATTCTAGAATAGTTTCTCAAGAAAAACTTATTGCCCACAATTTAGTGGTTTTGGGGTTTTTTTGGGATTTCTTTTTTGCCTGTTTGCTTTTTGGATGTGGGGTTTTTTTTGTTTGTTTGGTTGTTTTTTTGTTCAGAGTAAATATCCTTGTATTTTTAGGAGGAGCTGGATAAGAGGTTGGCGTGATTTTTTTCTTCTTATTTTATGTTTTTAAAAATAATATTTGATCATCCTAAAAAGACCAATTTTATGGATATGCCATGGGGAAGATTCCAAGTTATCTGCTTCCATTACCCATTACCTACTCCATGTTACGCAACCCTCTTCCATATAAGAGAGTTAGAAAGTGTCTACTGCACATTTGTGTCAGAAAGAGTAGGATGATTTACCTTGTTTGTCTACAAAAGCTAGACATGAAAATAAAACAAATTCTTCCCTTGTTCATCAGCCTGACTCAGTCTATCCAGGTCAGGAGRCAACAGTAACCAGATATTTAGATGAAACAGGAATTTAGATATTTAGTGAAACARGAAACCAGTCTTTATGACATACTGTTTTCCTCATTAAGGAACATAGGACAAATCACAGTGTTGCTGTAGCCAGTTGTGGACTCTACTGCCAAGAATGTATTGAATCTTTTTCTTCCAAATGAGTTTTTCTTCAACAAGTTTAGCATCCATAGTGCTGTTAGTATCACCTTCAAATCCAAGGCTGATGGCAGTTTTGGGATTTGATCCTTATATATACTTTATAATACTTTCCTTCTSTTTTCCTACTAACTCAGGTGCCCATCACCAAACTGAATCAGTAGCAACTCAGTGTAACAGGAGCTGGAGTGCAGCCCTTGCTCCAAAACTCTTGGTCATTTACATGTACTGCTACTCTWTATTTCCTTTTATAGAGAGGGAATAAACGGGTTTCTAAGGAGATAGAATATATGAATTTATGCTTCTTTCTTTTCTAGACCTTTAGCTGCCTCAGAACATCTGTCAGATCAAACAATCTTTGGATGCAGAAGTTGTTCTACCATTTACATTTCAAAGAATGAGGGGTRGTTGTGAACTACTGGAGAAAACAGTTCATGCTAACCCTGTCAATCATSCTGCACCTCAGTATATTTAATTTCACTTTTTGAACATTTCTAATCCCTGCAATGAAAACAGTCCAGCTAGTTTTGAGACACTGAATTAAGATGGCCAAAAAAGTACAATAAAACCAGGAAAATTTTAAGTTTTGTGTATGTTGCTTCCCACTCTTACACAGGAAAGGACAACCAAGATTTGCATATGCCCAGGTTCAAAAAGGAATAACAAAAGACAAAAGGGTCAAAAAAAAAAAAAGAAAAATTCACAGAGTTTATTATCACACTACATACCTGGCATGGACATTGTTATATATTTTATACTACTACTACTACCAATAATTATAATAATAGTAATAATAATAGTTAAAAGGAGAAGAGGGAAGAAAGAGGGAAGAAGGAGAACAATGAAAGGCAGATGAGATACAGAGGACCACCAGTCCTGGGTTCACCAGGGTGTCCAGGGTCCTGGGATGTCCGACACAGGCTCTGTGAGGTTTTATCTTATAGTACATTTTCCTTGCTCTGGGATTACATCTCTAGCTATTCATGGAAACAAGTTAACATGCACAGTGTGTTCTACTGGACCATTCTGGAAATGGTTTAAGGGGCTTTGAGGGTCTTTAGGTATTCTCAATCCCCCCCTGTTGGTTTTGTTTGCTCTTTGACCCCACTTTTGTTCTTGTGCTGGATGTTGTGCTGTCATCGTGGACCTGAACAGGAAAATTGGCTCCAGAAAAGTTCTGTCATGCCTTCATACTGCCTCCCTTCCTGNAAGTTAACATGCACAGTGTGTTCTACTGGACCATTCTTGAAATGGTTTGAGGGGCTTTGAGGGTCTTTAGGTGTTCTCAATCCCCCCCTGTTGGTTTTGCTTGCTCTTTTGACCCGACTTCTGTTCATGTGCTGGATATTGCACTGTCATCATGGACCTGAACAGGAAAATTGGCTCCAGAAAAGTTCTGTCATKCCTTCATACTGCCTCCCTTCCTGAGCACATCCTGTTCTAATTTTCCCACTTGAATGGTCATTGGTGTTTGAGGCAAAGTAATGCATTAAATCCTTGCTTACCTATAATCTACAGGGCAATTAAAATGAGATAAACTTAGAAGAATTATATTTATAGGACAATATGTAGTACACATACATGCAAATAACAATATTTGCCAAAGGTGATATATTCATTCAGTAAAATGAAATGTGAAGATTCTTTTCCTAACTTTTTTTCCAGAATCAGCACATAAAAGCCTGAAAAATGAGAATTTCACTTTAATTTGGGTATGTGGGTGACACATAATGGAATTTTAGTTGAAAATTTACATTATTATAAAGATTAAAATAACAATTATCTAGGTCAACAATATTAAATTTATTAAATTTAGAGAATTGCTTATTACAGGGGACTGCTTTGACCTTGATTCTAGACTAAGGTCATGTAAGATCATAACTGTGATCTTTAAATTTGCCTTAAGAAGCCATGTCTAAGTGTGACCTAGTGCTCATATTATGACAAGATGACATGTATTCTTGATACCAATAGGCTATTTAAAAGAGAAAGGGTCAGAAAGCAATATTCACTTCTACTTAGTGTTCACCAGAAATATTTACACACCAAATCTCATCAAGGATGGAAACTCACTGAAGTCCTGGGACTGYTGAGTTACAGCTGCTGCTGTGTTATGGTGTTTGCATGCCCTTTTGCATTGGAGAAGTTTTTTCTCTGAGGAATGGTGGCTCAGTAGCCAAAAATTTACCCCAGCTGCAGTAATAACCTTCCGTATCCACATGACCTTCAAAATCCGGCCTGAATGCAAAATACCAATGTTGGTCCCAATCAGAGGAAGCTCTACTTCACTGTTCATTATTTTGCCTTTTCACTGTGTTTAATGATTTTTTATCTACCAATTTGTCTTATTTTTAATATTCTTTTTTTGACCAACAGAATTATCATCCCTAATGACACTGGTACCTGCACATTCAATCCCACCATTTAAAGGGATGTTAAATCAAGTGCTATGATGCCCTTCAAAGACACTGTTCTGTGGGAACTGGTAAATTATGCCCTTATTCTTCTCTGCAGTTATGTTAAATCATCAGTCCTCACTGCACAAGACAAGAAGTATTGTGCATGGAGAAATTCTTATTGGGATGCTTGGTAGCAATTGCATCCAAATAAATTCAGTACAGACAGCTACTGCTTTTTTTTGAAGACTGTACATCTAAGCTTACATTATTAAAGATAAAAATTAGCATGCAGACATGAAATCCCCGTTTCCCTTCTAGTAAACTATTTTTTTCAACACTAGACTTTTATTAATCACTTTAATGTTGTAGTTGCCTTTGTATGTTTACATTTTAATTTTGTTTTCAATGTATTTTTTTTTCAAAATAGGAAATTTCCTTCTTTTTTTCTCAATAATTCAATGAGAAATAGCTTCTTATTTAGAAATTWAAARAAMCAAAAAATATTCCTCTTGGGAAAAAAAAAATCAATTTTTTTTTTTTTAGATTTCGAATTGAAATGAAAATTCAAAGGTTTCCACAGAAAATATAACATTATAAATTATAAAATGACAAGGAATATAATTTGAATTCTGATGGTATAAATGTTACAGATATTTTAATGAAAAGAAAATTTAAAAGTGAATTAGTATTGACAGTCTTACACAAAAGAGRCTAAATTTAGTTYATACAATGTACAGATTTTCAAGGARCTTCATTCTGAYCAAYTGAAAAAAAGCAAGTAATTTTCAGCTATCATCACTTATGGGTTAAGGTTTATTTTTAATTAATCACTGTGTTTCTTGTCTCTGATTATTTTGACTCTMTAACCTTCTTACCTGTAAGAAACATTTCAGCACTACCTCACTCRAAGCACTTTTTAAATGAGATTTGTAGAAGTTTGTTTCCCAATATACATWTAGAGTGTTATAATTTTCCCCAAATTTAATTGTTAATATTCAGACTAGCTTCCATTTGTTATCCATGTTCTTCTCAGTAATGTTTAAGCAGTATAAACCAGGAAGGCTGTGTTTTGAATTCTGYAGCTGCTGATGCAATCAAGTGGCTCTCGGAACCCATGGTTTTGATTTAATCATCATGCTTTTATGCACATCAGGAAGAAAATGTAAAGTACAAAGCTGATATGGATAGAYAGCTTATTCCTGTTTCTATGAGTCTTATGATTATTCCTGTAATTATTCCTTTAATAAATACTAGGACAGGTTTGATATAAAAATAATAAACTTGATGTATACTGAGCATGACACAAGAAGTCCTGTGACTCTTAAATCTTCCCAAGAAAACTCATCTAGCTCAATAACTGCATTAATTACTTGCATTGAGTGTTTATCCCAGTGGGGATGCTTCTTAAAAATGCAATGGAAGTCTGAATAAGGTAGAGAGAAAATACAGGAATAAGTAAGGGCCATTCAGTCATTTTTTCATTCTTAAATGTTCATTGTGAACTTTTATTTTTTTGCTTTTTTTTTTTTTTAATGCTTACAGCTGCTTTGTCAGAAGTAAATGATTTTAACAAATACAGCAATGCAAAGCAATACTGTCCTGAATTACATTTCTGTTGCATAGTAGTAAGTGACTGTTGTGACACTTATCTAGTCTCTGTACACTTCTGTCAATAAGATACTTTGATACCACATTCTCTTCAAATTTAACAAACACATAGCTGAGTTTTATAAAGACTCCCTAAAGGTTTTGCCCTATGCACATTTTTAAAACTTTTATTTTCCTGGGAGAATACCAAAAATCAAACAAAGTAAATAGAAGTTTCAAATACAGTCATCAAAAAGAAGGAAGTTAGGAGATCTGTCAAAAGTGTGCAGCCGAGGCGACAACTGTTTAGTTGTTAAGACTAAGAATCTATTAACTATGAACTATGAAATACTGATGGTATTAAAAGAAAAATAAATGTGTTAAACGATAATGATATTGTCTTTTTCTCATTTGACTCTGACTTTTAGATACAGACACACTCTACTAATTMTACTAATTAAACCTGGCTTAATAGACTTGATATTTATTAAGTGAAAGAAATACAAGAATATAAACTWAGTTGTTTAAATCAAGACTAACTAGTACCAAATAAATTAGATTAGATGCACTGAATTGCCTATGTATGTGTTGTTCGAAATCTGTGCATTCAATACTATTTTTTTTCCTATTTCAACATGAAAATACTATCTGTTTCTGCTTAGTCCCAAACTTCTGGATTTCAGAGAATTATGTGTAAATTCCARTTTCTGAAGAGAGTTGTATACTCTAAGCAGATCCAAGAACACCTCTTTGGTGACCAGTGACAGGAGCTGTGGGAATGGTATGAATTTGTGTCAGGGGAAGCTTGGGTTACACATTAGATATCAGGAAAATGCTCTTCACCCAGAGGGTGGTTGGGCACTGAACACGCTCCCCAGGGAAGTGGTCACAGCACCAAACCTGACAGAGCTCAAGAAGTGTTTGGACAATGCCCTCAGGCACATGGTGTGACTCTTGGGTGTCCTGTGCAGGACCAGGAGATGGAGTCCTGGCCTACAAAAAGTAATAAATAATCCAAYATTACAAAGTACTTCATGCAGCATGTTTTTTTCCAATCCTGTCACTAACTAAATGTTATAAATATGATTAGTGATTTGTATCCACACAGATACACATTTGGGTTTTTTTTTTTGCTTTTCCATGAATACAGGTTTTACATTCTTTTTCTAATAGTCATTTAATAGAAAAGTAAGAGAATAAGTGCACTAAATCCAAAAGCTATATTAAACACATACCTGTTGAATTGAATTGCTTTCCCTTTTTGTGTGTTTTTTGTCTYGTAATAGATCCTGAAATTTAATTCTGAGTGATGAATGCAAGCTATTWCAACAAGAAACAGAACAGGCACATAGGGCTGATTTAAGCACCTGGAACTTTCAGGCCATCTATATGCAATTCTCTTCAGTGAGTCATTAATTTATATCATATGCACAAAAGATTTTTTGAATTATTATTTTTAACCTCATAGGTGCACAACAAATATATATATTTATATATCTCATGCATTTTCACACTACCGATTTTTACCTGTAAATATCCCCTTTCTCTCTCTGCTCACTTTGAGATCTAGTTGGGGAGACATTTTCACAGTTTCTACAGTGATATTATCTGCTGCTATTGACTTCATGCAACCAGAGCAGTAATATCAGGTACTTTTCAATGTGTAAATTGCTCAGCAGTGGCACTGTGCATGTCCTGACCAAAGGCAGGAACTCTGACAGCACTTGGGGTAATCTGTATTTCACTATCAGCCAGACAGCAAATTGTCCCACACAGATACTGTTGAATAGGTAAAAATTCAAGCTGTGTAATCCTGCATACCCAATTTGTAATCTTGATCTCAACTAAAATTATACCAAACAGTTTCAGGATAAATTAACCAGATTTACAGGTCAGATTTGACAGCTGGATGTCAAAATAGAGAGTTTATATGTTGAGAATATATCTATCCTTTGTTTCTTTTTGGACAGTAAGATGGGATTTAGCTAGCTGAGGTCTAGGTGTCTTATTGAGGCCAAAAATCTGGGCTCTGTTCCATCCACCAGAAAGTTGTAATTGATGCTTTTTTTTCCCCATCAGTTTCTCCCTGGAGGTGTTTTTCTCTGCTGACTAGAAATGTATTTTTGAATCATGACCACTAAATGCTGAGATTATAAATCTAAAATGAAAGGAGGTTAATTCCATCACAAGTAAGGGATGGCAAATTATTTTTCGTGAAAATGTTGGTAAATTTTATTATTTTGAATTGTCAAGCTTGTCTGTTTGTAAATGATCTGCGTGTATTTTCTGATTGTCCTTGAAACGTGTGAAAAAGTTCCTTCATCCTCAGCTGTTCTTTTATTAAGCCTCATTTCCACACTGCAGGTATTTAAATTCAGAGAACTTCACAACATACTCAAAATTAGTGCATGATTAAGCATTTTCTTGAAACGAGAGCCAACATTTTTCTCTCATCAGATTGCAAAAGGTTCCAACTCCGGCTGTCTAAATGAAACAAAAGCTGTGAGTGTGGGAATGCAGCAAATCCATTACTGAACACAGCCCTCAATTAGCGCTGAGGGTTGAATGCAATCTCTGTCATTACCACCGTAGCTGCTTTCCTTGCCCTCCAAGCTGTGGGAGCTATTCTCGCTCTGTAGTCAAGTATGCAAAGCTGGTAGSAGCACTGCAGAGGAGAGAGAGGTTACAGACTGCTTTGTGTGGTTAATTAAAAGAACTCCTTTTTCCAATCTGTAATTATTCTCCCCACTTCCACCTGTAGTATTTCGTATTGTTCTGTATAGTGCTAACTTTAATGCATTAGATATACAGTGTACATGCYATCAAACTGAGGTCATAGCTGCTTTCATTTTTTATATCTTCAAAGTTTGCTTTGAAAGCACAAGAGCCTGAGCTGTCACTGTGATTAATTGGAAACCATACTCCCAAAAAGGTGGAAGGGAGGTCAGGTCATATGAAGCACAGGAAACTCACCGTCAGACATTTTCTAACTTTCAAGTGCTTAATGTTTCAACCATTTCAATAAAAAATGTTGTTCTTCACAAATGTAGTCAATAGATGAAAATACAATTTTACTATGTTTCTATGGCTCCCTAGCCAAGGAAATATTTTTTAAAAATAAAAGACTGAAATTCTACAGATTGAGTTCTTAAACTGTCACCAGAGTCTCTAGATTTTCTAGATCTCTGATTAAACAATATCACAAAACTCCACATCATATCCAATGAATGATGTGATAAGAATTAATAATATACAACACATTCCTGAGGCACACACTATTTGAGTTTCCTACTATACTCAAAAAAGGACCAGACTCAAGAATTATGTATTTTACTTTTCAAAAAGTAATTCAAAATTTTCCCTCCTCTCAGTCTTTTTCCTGCCTGATGTTGTCTACATAATGTTTCCCCYTCATTTCTCTCACCTTCTCTAATCTTCCCACCTCAGCAGTTGTAGACCCCCCGCACTTCATAGAATCACAGAACCATAGAATTGTTTTGTGTTGGAAGAGACTTKTAAAGGTCATTTATTCCAACCCCCTGCTTCCACRTGCAGGAACATCTTCCTCTAGGTCAGGCTTTTCAAAACCCCATTTGAGAATTTGAACACTTGCATCTTCACGTTCTTCATCCCTGGACTTTTGCAAAYACTGTGCTGGAATGGCATTCACATTCCCTGCCTCTGGGAATCTTCTCTGTCAAGCAGGATTTTCTCATATSTTTCAAGTCCTTCTTTCTTCTCCCAAAGTCCATACGGTACTCACCTGTCCCTCTTACCCCTTTTGCACAGTATTTTTTTTAATAATGCCCTGTGATCCCCTCATTCTCTGAAAGCTYCTTGTTTTATTTGTCCTTTACATCCTGTTTGGTCTCCTTATCCAAAGACAATGAAACAGATTCATTCCTTCAGCCAGTCTCTCCCTCCACAGTATCACCTCCTTATTTATAATTCACATGTTTCAAATAACCCCAGAAGCTCTGAACTGAATAGATACCATTCTTTGGAATCATGAGTGAAATATGTTAYTCTTACAGAAATTAGAGTTGCTGAAGTATAAAATGTCAATTCCCAGCATTCACAGCACCTTCTGAAGAGCAGGGACTTTTCAAAGGCATTTAAATTAGCTAAATTTTGGCAGAATTCCCCAATACACATTAAAAAAAAAAGAAAAAAAAAAGACAAAAAAAGCTATTGTCATAAGGGCATTCTTTAAATTTCACCTCTAAGCTGTAATATTTGTTATTTATTTCCATATTGTGGAAAAGGCCTTCATCTCCTTGCTAGAAGACTCTTGGGGAAATATGAGTTCTTACAAGAAAGATCAATAGCATGYTACAGAGGAAAAAAAWAWAAAAAAAAAAGGGGGGTCTTCAAAACTTAAACTAGGAAAAACTTCATCTCATTTTTGGCTGTTTTTTGATCTTATATATGCAAATGAGATACAATTACTAGAAAAGTGATAATTTTTTTCTCTTAAATGGCCACACCAATATTCCTCATCAGTTTACTTCTAACCCTGATCAAAATCCTGCAATTCAGAGACTAGAAACATTTTGCAAAATTATRTGTCTAATGCTTTCATGATAGAAGAAATTTTATCTGCATATATTTGCAAAAAGATTCAGAGCATGAGATTAGAACCTTTGTTGCATGATCCAACAAAAATGATCGAGATTTATTTCAATCCAGTTTCTTACATTAAGTGGGTTTAAGTACTTAATCTCAGATTTTAAAAGTTTGCACTGAATGCTTTAACCCAGCACTTTTTAAAATTTCTCTAAAACTATTTTTTCTGTTCTTTCTTATCACCATTATTCTTAGCATTTACTTATCTTTTCCA